>NC_136986.1:30917381-30982381 GCF_032717465.1 Coenobita brevimanus
CAAAGTCTGCAGGACTAGAAACCTGTTCCTACATTCCCACCGAAACTTTTCCTTCGTGTTCTCATCACTTCTCAGCTCATCAAAATCATAATTATTACCTCCTGTACGATTACCATTAACGTTTCTCTTAAGTTTTATTTTAATCTTTGACACAACAAGTTGATGATCGCCACCTATATCTGCCCCCTTCCTTACGCAAACATCTTGCAAATAACTCCTATGCCTTCTGCTAACTGCAATGTGGTCAGTCTGGTTACAATATTTACCACATGGTGAAATCCAAGTAGTCTTATGTATTTTTCTATGCTCAAAGATAGTTCCACCAATTATAAGGTCATTTGTCAAACAAAAGCTTCCAAATCGCACCCCATTTTCGTTTCTTATACCAACACCTTCCTTACCCATACAGTCTTCAAAGCCATCCCTACTACTGCAACAATCGCATTAAAATCACCAATGCAAACTAACACATCATGTCTTGCCACTCCATTCACTACATCCTGCAGCTTCTCGTAAAAGTCATCCTTCATTTCATCAGCAGCCTCATTTGTCGGAGCATACCTTACAACCATACTGATATTACCATGGTCAGATTTTAAACGAGCATAAAGCAAGCGCTCATTATTTGGTTCAAACCCACATACTGCCTTACAAGCATCTCTACTCAGCAGGAAGCCTACTCCTTGGTAATGATTTCCATCACTCCTACCAGAAACCAGCATAGTAATACCAACTTCCAAATTCATTTTATCAACTCCAAGCAACCTCGTTTCTGTAAGAATACAAATATCCATCTTGTATTCCTTGAACACTGAAATAAGTTCTTCCATTTTACCAGCCTGATTGAGAGTTCGAACATTCCAGTTTCCTAGTCTTAAGGTTCTTTCTCGATGTATAAACTTATTTCTACACCGTGGGATTCTTAGCACCCCCTGCCCACTTAAGGGCTGAACGGAACTGAGGGCCATTGCTTCGTAACCAGAGTTTATCAAGATTTCTTAGGCAGAAAAATATTTTACCCTGGAGCCAATGCCAGTGACTCGCAGGAACCAGACAGTGGAGAGAGGAAATTAACTAAATGAAAGTCAAATGCAGAGGGTTTGGACAGACAAAGTACAAGGGAAAGAAAGAGAGCAAAAAGAATGTAGATAAAAGAGTCCCTTTTAATCGCCTCTTACGACAAGCAGGGAATACTGGGGAAGTATTCTATCCCCCCTTCCCCAGGGAGGATATGTAAATAGATAGATAGATAGATAGATAGATATTATATATATATATTATATATATATATATATTATATATATATATATATATATATATATATATATATATATATATGTGTGTGTGTGTGTGTGTGTGTGTGTGTGTATTATATATTTAATATATATGTTACATCTATCTATCTATCTATCTATATCTAAATCTATCTATCTATCTGTTTATCTATTTATAAAGATAGATAGATAGATAGACATATTGTTATGAAGGGGGATTTGCCAGTTAGGTAGTCTCGTACCTTCGAGACGTTTCTCGTACCGTAAGTTCCTGTATGAGTCATCAGAGTTGCCAGTTTGCCTGTTGTTTGTGAGTGTACTTATTTCGTAAGTTAAACATTCTTTTTTTTTTTGTGCTCTTTTTCTTAGTAATGTTTTATTTAAGTGATTGCTTGTTAAATTATGTAGTTTAAGTTCGTATGGTAAATGGTTTAGAGTGTTATGTAATGTGAGACAACTCTGCATGTTTTGTTGTGTCTGAGTTGGCAACTGTTGCCCGTTCAGAGTATAGCCTACTCGTAAAATTTAGACGTTTCTCGAATAATGCAAGCATATATAAGATGGGGTAGAGATTATTACAAGTTCAGTCGGGTTTCAGGTCAGTTTGTGTGAAGTGCAGTCGGTTTTGGTGTAGTGCAGTGTCAGTGCAGTATCAGTGAAGATTGTTTATTTCGGTACTTGTAAAAACAGTGGCAAACAGTGACGGGTTATTGAAGTTTGTGTATCATTGGAACTTGAGAAAACAGTGAAGTGTCAAGCATTAAGTGTAATTACTGTCAGTGAAGATTATTTTCGGTACTTGTGTAATAAGTATTGGCAAGCATTAAGTGTACTAACAGTGAAGTGTTGTTAAGCATTAAATGTAATTGCAACCAGTAAAGTGTGTATTGCTCCAGTGCTTGTGAGAACAGTGAAGAGAAGTTGGAAATCATTAAGTGGAACTATTTGGAAAATAAAGACAGTGAACTTTAAGGAGCCAGTGTTTATTTTTGCCTCAGCTGATCTTGTGTACATAGGAAGAACAACTCGCTGGGCAACGTCCTTCCTGTACTGTATTACTGCTGTTGGAGCCGGTGGCAGTGTGGGACTGGGACGAAACATTATACTGTAAATATATATATATATATATATATATATATATATATATATATATATATATATATATATATATATATATTCATATATATATATATATATATATATATATATATATATTGCCAGACGCCTTAATCCCTTAAGTGGTGGCCACAAACAAATCACCTCCATGTCGTTCTGTCCCCTGCCATTTCATTGTCCTGCTCCCAGCTCACACCCCACTCTCTATTATACCTCTCCACTCCATCCCTCCATCTCATCCTTGGCCTCCCCTTCCCTCTACCCCTCCCCACCTCACTTACATACACTCTCCTCATCAGTCTCTCACTCTCCATCCCCTCCACATGGCCAAACCACCTCAGTGTGTTTCTCCTGACGCTTCCTATATATATCTCATCTCATCTCATCAGCCGTTTGTGTGGCCTATCCCGACCAAAGTGGGGACGATACAGCCAATGTATCTCTACCACATGGCTTAGGCTGTTTAGTAGAGATTGTATGTAGGGCGAGAAGTGCTTGTAAGTGTAACTGTAGTGTTGGAGTAGCTTTGGATGTGTGTGTAGTCTGTGAACCAAATGTAATCAGCCCGTGCAAACCAACTGGGTGCAAGCATACTTTTATAGTATGCGACACTGGTTCAACCACAGCACCCCTTGTGTCTGCCAATGCAGTATGTGGCCTGAAGAACGCTCCCAAAGTTTATTACCCTGGCGGGGCGCGAACCCTCGTTCTTCAGTGTACAATAACGCACACTTTACCACTGTACCACAGAGGCTCCTCCTAAATATATATATATATATATATATATATATATATATATATATATATATTTGGTACATCAAATTACCATGCAAATTTTTGAGGAGCTAATATCAACTGACCTGGTGTTGGATTATGTTCCATTACCCATGAATACACTTTGTATCAAGTTTTATCATAATCTGTTGACGGCTAGGGGTGCATCAAGATGAGTGAATTAACCCCTAACCACTGGTTGACGTGTATAGCAGTCTCGATTTTGGGTGCGGAGCAACGCCGGTTGACGTATATAGCTGTTGGTGTCTTCCCACTACCCTTTGAACTTTAACTTAATCCTTACTCATCGACAGGACCACCTAATGACGTGAGGATACTTTCATTTGGAAGAGGAAGAGTTGGTGATTCTTATAATTTTTTTTCTAGCTGTTATAGTTTTGAAGTGAGGGTATGTTTATCCATCACAGATATCCCCCGTAGGGAGGAGCGTGCAACATCAGAAAACCCCCGGCGTGTACAGGTTAATCATGATGTGTCATTTTTCTAGGAAATTCTATGATATTTTTTCTAGGAATCATGCAATGTGCAAAATGTTTATTGGATGAAGACACATCAAACTATATCTAAAAACAGCATTCGATTATCGAAAACAACTGCTGCATGAGTTTTAGGCAGAGGCAATGTCAGAGTCGCGAGCTATCAATGGACACGTTTACGCTTGGGGCGGCATAGGTCTGGCTGCACATGGCAGCTATGCTCCACTGCTTGAAGCACGTTCTGTAGGTGTGGCTCACTCCTGGCTATTGAAACATAGTCAGAAGTGAGCTTAACACCTCTCTCAGCGCAGTCGCTGACTACATTGATGGCATGCACATTTGCTGGTCCCACCTGGAATGCACTGTTAGAAACCCAGTCTTCAACGTTCAACACCAGAAATCCCTGGTCGATTTTAGGCTGCTGCATCCCGAACCAGCAATCTGCATTTGCCAGTTCAGACAAGCTGGTGGTCGGCAACAGAACTGGAAATTTTGGCTTACCATAGCCAGCTCCAAACTGCGTCGATGAGCTTGCATTGGTATGTCAGCTGGCTTGTGCTGCAGTATGCGGTCTGCCAGTGCGCATCATTCGGCAGCAGGGATTTTTTCACTGAAGAGTGCCAGTGGCAGCATTTCAGCCGACAGATACCACAATTGCTGCCGCATGGTCCTGATGGCAGGTACTTCGATAGTAGAATCAACTAATTTTGTACTGTTTCAGTTGACGGTTGAGTGCAAGATCATTCCAGGCGGCATCCACAGCATTGTCACATGTCAACCATCACGTTGCATAGACATGGATGATGAAAACCACAAATGCGCGAATCTTTGGCACCTGTTGGCTTATGGTGATGGAGCCCGGTAGAAGAAGCACAATGCGCTGCTCCATCAGAGCTAGCTCTAGCATTTAATGCAGCTTGGCCATCCATCGAGCCTTGTGAATGGATCCTGGTCGCAGAAGTATTGCTGGAGCTTGCTCGGCAACTGACTTGGTGACCAGCTCGGCAGTTGGCTCGGTGACCATCTCAGAGGCTAGCTCAATGGCTGGCTTGGAGGCTGGCTTAGTGACTGGAAGGGCCACTTGATCAGTGCTTGGTGCACTCAGGTAGATATGACACAACTGAATGAATTCACAATAGTCGCCTTGTTTGTAATCAGACATTTCAGCAGCACATTCAATCAGGTTAGCATGCAACTTTCCCAAGAAATGTGACTCGACATCTCTGGGACTGTAGCAAATAAGTGGTGTGCTGTCTTCTCTGGTCAGCAGGTGCCATTTACTTTGTAGACACCCGAACACACTTATCTCTGGCGAGTGCAACGTCTCCACATGGAGGGCACTGAAAACACGAAAACACTACTCAGCATCACTTCACCAATATGATACCAGCACCCGGACCAGAGCAGTGGCCTCCCCAGTGATGCCTGGATAACAATGCAAGAATGAAGGAAAGAAAGACAGAAGAGAATGGAAGGAAAGAAGGATGGAGAGGAAAGAGCAGACACCCGAGAGCAGCATTACATCGAGTGAGTGGATGGTAAGCGCCCCCACCTACCACAAATATATATATATATATAATCTCATCAGGCGTCTGAGAGTCCACTGCAGGACCGGCCTACCCCAACCAAAGTGGGGATGATACAGCCAATGTATCTCTACCAAGTGGCTTAGGGTGTCTGGTAGAGATTGTATGTAGGGTAAGAAGTGCTTGTAAGTGTAATTGTAGTGTTGGAGTGGCTTTGGATGTGTGTGTAGTCTGTAAACCAATTGTAATTGGCCAGCGCAAGCCGACTGGGTGCAAGCATACTTTATAGTATGTGACACTGGTTCAACCACAGCACCCCTTGTGTCCGCCAATGCAGTACGTGGCCTGAAGAATGCTCTCAAAGTTTATTACCCTGGCGGGGCGCGAACCCTCGTTCTTCAGTGTATGAAAATGCACACTTTACCACTGCACCACAGAGGCCACACACACACACACACACATATATATATATATATATATATATATATAAAAGTAACCCCTCCAATATCCGATGCAATAAAGCCCAAGTAACGTCCAGGACTTGGTCTTGTCCGGGACTTGGGCAAAATACCCCTGGACAGATACTTATAGACCCCAACCGAGCATAAGTTTGAAAGTCACCTAAATAACTCCCTACGGGACATGTACAACACCTATTTAATACCCTTCACACTAATAAGGGACAGAAACCATAAAATAAATGAAAAGGAACCAGAGAATGAGAAATTAAAAGTGAGTAAAGAGAATATTTAGCAATGTACAGGATTCTTATGACACGTCCCTGGCCATCATGAAGATTAACCCGCCTCCTCTATGGCTCTGACAGTTGTGAAGCACTTGAAGCATGCACAGTAATCCTTTGCACTGTGAGTTATAATTTCTTCACACTGCACACTCTGGTGGTTACACGATGGTGGGTAGGCAGGAAGTGGGGAGGATGCAGGGGCACTCCAGTGGACGTCGCCAGAACTACGCACCCATAGCACATCTGTTTGTCACCATGTGGCAAATTTAAAGAGTAGGGATGAACACATATCGGATTTATTTTTATTTTTTGCATTTTGACGTTTTTTGGTCATTTTTGGTGTCTCAGATCGTTTTGGACGTTCGTCCAGATGGCCTTTTGTCTAGATATCTTAGGGAATATCTGATACTTGGAGTTATGGACCAAACCCCAAAATGTCCGGGACTTGCTGTGACCGGCTCTTGGTTATTCAGGTGTTTGAGGGGTTACTATCTATCTATGTGTCTATGTATCTATCTATCTATATATATATATATATTATACATACATGTATTATTTATATATATATATATATATATATATATATATATATATATATATATATATATATATATATATATATTATATTATATTATATATATATATATATATATATATATATATATTATATTATATTATATATATATATATATATATATATATATATATATATATATATATATATATATATATATATATTATATATATATATATATATATATATATATATATATATATATATATATATATATATATATATATATATATATATATATATATATATATATATATATATATATATATATATATTATATATATATATATATTCTATATATATATTTTATATTCTATATATATATATATATATATATATATATATATATATATATATATCTATCTATATATATATATACATATCTATATCTATATCTATCTATATATATATCTATATATATATATATATATATATATATATATGTATCTATATCTATCTATCTATCTATCTATCTATATCTATATGTATGTATCTATCTATCTATAGATAGATAGATAGATAGATACATAGATAGATAGTAACCCCTCAAAGACCTGAATAACCAAGAGCCGGTCACCTCAAGTCCTGGACATTTTGAGGTTTGGTCCATTACTGCAAGTATCAGATATTCCCTAAGATATCTAGACAAAAAGCCATCTGGACGAACGTCCAAAACGATCTGGGACACCAAAAATGACCAAAAAACGTCAAAATGCAAAAAATAAAAATAAAAGCCGATATGTGTTCATCCCTACTCTTTAAATTTGCCACATGGTGACAAACAGATGTGCTACGGCGCATAGTTCTGGCGACGTCCGCTGGAGTGCCCCTGCATCCTCCCCACTTCCTGCCTACCCACCATCGTGTAACCACCAGAGTGTGCAGTGTTAAAAAATTATAATTCACAGTGCAAAGGATTAAGTGCAGTGCAACACTGGATTACTGTGCATGCTTCAAGTGCTTCACAACTGTCAGAGCCATAGAGGAGGCGGGTTAATCTTCATGATGGCCAGGGACGTGTCATAAGAATCCTGTACATTGCTAAATATTCTCTTTACTCACTTTTAATTTCTCATTCTCTGGTTCCTTTTCATTTATTTTATGGTTTCTGTCCCTTATTAGTGTGAAGGATATTCAATAGGTGTTGTACATGTCCCGTAGGGAGTTATTTAGGTGACTTTCAAACTTATGCTCGGTTGGGGTCTATAAGTATCTGTCCAGGGGTATTTTGCCCAAGTCCCGGACAAGACCAAGTCCCGGACGTTACTTGGGCTTTATTGCGTCGGATATTGGAGTGGTTACTTATGTATTGGAGGGGTTACTTATGTATATATATATATATATATATATATATATATATATATATTGCCAGACGCCTCAATCCCGTTTGGGGTGGCCACAAACAAATCGCTTCCAAGTCGCCCTGTCCCCCGCCATTTCACTGCCCTGCTCCCAACTCACACCCCCCTCTCTCATATACCTCTCCACCCCATCCCTCCATCTCATCCTCGGCCTCCCCCTCCCTCTTCCCCCCTCCACCTCACTCACATACACTCTCATCGTCAGTATACTGTCATGTAGTAACTTTTTCACTTCCATGCTCACTTCCCTGTTTCTTATCACTGCTTTCAAAGAACCAGCAACCTTTCTTCCCTGCTGTACCCTTTCATGCACTTCACCCTCCAAACCTCCATCCTTACTCATCACACTACCCAAGTACTTAAACGTACTCACATTTTCCAATTCCTCACCATCCAACCTCGCTGTACATTCACTAACTTCACCTCTCTCAAAAAAAAATATATATATATTTATATATATATATATATATATATATATATATATATATATATATATATATGTGGCCTCTGTGATGCAGTGGTAAAGTGTGCGTTTTCATACACTGAAGAACGAGGGTTCGCGCCCCGCCAGGATAATAAACTTTGAGAGCATTCTTCAGGCCACGTACTGCATTGGCGGACACAAGGGGTGCTGTGGTTGAACCAGTGTCACATACTATACAGTATGCTTGCACCCAGTCAGCTTGCGCTGGCCAATTGCAATTGGTTTACAGACTACACACACATCCAAAGCCATTCCAACACTACAATTACACTTACAAGCACTTCTTACCCCTACATACAATCTCTACCAGACACCCTAAGCCACTTGGTAGAGATACATTGGCTGTATCGTCCCCACTTTGGTCGGGATAGGCCGGTCCTGCAGTGGACTCTCAGATGCCTGATGAGATGATATATATATATATATATATATATATATATATATATATATATATATATATATATATATATATATATATATATATATATTTGTGGTAGGTGGGGGTGCTCACCATGCACTCACTCGATGTAGTGCTGCTCTTGGGTGTCTGCTCTTTCCTCTCCATCCTTCTTCCCTTTCATTCTCTTCTGTTTTTCTTTCCTTTATTCTTTCCTTGTCGTTCTGCCTACGGGTGACTTTACACTACCTCTTCTGTCTTTCTTTCCTTCATTCTTTCCACTTCCTTCAACCTGTGGGTGACTCTACACTGAGTGACAAGCCAAATGGTTTCCTGTGCACCAGGAATTTACTACGCTGGGTGGTAACCATATAACCAAATTTCGGCGCCTGGTGGTTTAGTGGGTAATTATTGCGCTCCAATCGGATTCAGCCGGTGAAGGTTTATATCCAAGGAGTGGTTGGGGTTGATTGCTCATGTAATGCCACTCAGGGATGAGTAAGGCAGGTCACTCATCTTAAATGTCGGGACCAATTGCCTAGCCCCTGGCTCCTACGCTCCTCATGGGGCAATGTAGGATTTGATGATATATATATATATATATATATATATATATATATATATATATCAGAGGATGTGAATCACAGATGTCTTCTACAAACCATCGGTCACTGAATCTGGATCTTTTGGTGCGTAAGCTGGAAATGATAGTGGTATCATATTCAGTAATAGAGGAACATTCATAATCAGGGTTTCAGACTCAGCCCAGCAGCAAATAACTATATTCTTAGAGACCCCTGACTCCTTATGGCTAAAATTCTAAAAGAACACTACATTCCTTATGGCTAAATTTCTCATAGACCTCTACATCCTTACAACATTGATACTGTAGCAAGACGCTGAAGTAATGTCTTACGTATTCCCTTGTTTGTTTTCTATGTCTTGCTGTCTTTTATGTACTTACTTTTACTGTGATTTCTCAGTTGCTTGTTTAATATCTCTAAGCTCTGTACCTTCATTATACTTCCATATCCTTTTTCTCCTTTCCTTCCTTCATTATGATTCATTACCTTCACTGTCCCAGTGTGCTTCCCTGTCTTCATTGCACTTCCTAGCCTTCTCTGGACATCCCTAGCTTCCTGCCTTCAATGTAATGCCTTGCTACTGTGCTTCCCACTTCCAGTGTGTTTCCTTAATTTCGATAAACTTTGAGCTTCCCCGCCTTCACGCGTCCTCGAAAACATAAAGTAAACAAAAAGCCTTCTCTAATGGAAGAGTGAAGGTCAAACTGGAAGGAAAATGAGAGAACGAAATATTATTAGTTGCTGGGTGACACTAATGAGGAAGAATCTAAACAAACACATATGAAACATACTGCACTGTATGTTATGGCATCTCTCTCTCTCTCTCTCTCTCTCTCTCTCTCTCTCTCTCTCTCTCTCTCTGAGGGACGCGGTAGCACAGTGGTAGCGCGCTGAGCTTGTGATCGGGAGGTCGCAAGTTCGAGCCTCGCCCGGGCTACCGTTGCCGGGAGGGGTAGCTCCCTCCTGTAACCCCACCGGGGCTATATGGCCTTAGTTGCCTAGCTCAGGGAATTCATTTCTCCATTTCTCTCTCTCTCTCTCTCTCTCTCTCTCTCTCTCTCTCTCTCGTGACGAAATGCAGTATGTAACAAATTTCCTCCATACTTTTAGGGGGCAACCTACCCCTTTCCTTCCCTCTGACAACTATAGCCCATTTGATTGACCTGTGCACCTGAGATGTATGGGGCAAGTAGGGTGTGTTTGGTTCGCGGCTGCTGATTGGCCGCCGATGTCATTGAAGTAAATGCAAACACTTACTGTCGTGCAACATGCGGACGTAGGTGTACACCGTAGGTGGATAATACAGTGCAACATGCGGACGTGGGTGTACACTGTGGGTGGATAATTTACTCCAAACGTCACTCATCGTTTTATAAAGCTTTATAATAATCTTTAATTTTCTTTGATATCAATAAACTTTTAAAGCCAATTTTGACCTCTTTAGCTTCGGAAATTCTTTGAAATTTAAATTGGCTCCTTATATTACTGGCAGTTTAAAAATGTAAATATATATATGTTAAAATAAGAAGAGCTGTAGATTTAAATCATCGGCGGCCAATCAGCAGCCGTGAATCAAACACACCCTACACGCCCCATACACATCAGCTGGTTGGTTGGTTTAGATTCGCCTCCTAAAAAGGGAGGACACAGGCAAAACAAAAGCCCGTCAGTGAAATTCTGTTAATAAAACAAGGATTATATACTAGCGTGGGGGTGGGTACATGGCCACAACCCCCAAAAGAGCAGACGTGGGTGTCCTTGCAATAAGCTCTGCTGCCAGTTGAAAGTCGTCAGCCCCAACATGAAGCTGCGTCCCAATATTACACCGAAGTCGAGATGTTGCAGGACAGTCCAGAACATAATGGAGCAGGGGCTGCTCACTGACCTCAAAGCAGTGAGGGCATGGCTCTGGGTTGCTGTTAGTCACCTGGCTGTAGCACGGGAACCCCAGGCGTAAGCGGCGAAGTGGAACCAGTAGGTGGTTAGGTGTGCCATGGGGAACAGACACAGGTGAGTACTCTGTAGCTCTGGCATACCACGTAGCAGAACGGGAGCCCTCCCACACCTGAAACTGATGATCCTCCTGCGAAAGTCGGCAGACGGCATCAGCCACGTGTCGCAAGAGAAGGGATAGACTAGGACGCAGCTGAAATGTGGTAACAGGTAACGTGCCAGCATGGCGAGCAGCAGCATCAGCACGCTCATTGCCTGCAATACCGACATGCCCAGGAAGCCAGTGAAGGTGAACCTCACCCCCCCGACCTGTGATGGAAGTTGCAACAGCTATGATGGACGTAAGGAGATATTTATTGTCAGAGTAGCAGTGCTTTTGGAGGCCACGTATAGAGGAAAGCGAGTCCGTATGGATAATAATATGCCGATGGAGGTGTTGATCAGCATGGCGAAGGGCGCAGAGAATGGCAACGAGCTCAGTCTGGTAGGCTGAAACACCGGAGGTGACACGCCAGGACTCAACCCCCTCATCACAAACAAAAGCAGCACCCGCAGACCCGTCATCACCAACAGACCCGTCAGTATAGTAGACTGCAGTATCTGGAGTGAAGAAAGCTGCCACACGACTGAGAGCATCCTGGCGAAGAACAGCAGGAAAAGAGGACCTGGGAACTGCTATATTAGGCTCGACATATTTGATCACAGGTGGGAGCCAAGGAGGAGCAGGGGCATATGCAGGATTGGGCAAGTCAGGACCACCACCAATGGCATCAGCGGCGTCAAGCTTGCGAACTATGTCCGCAGCAAGCAGAATCCAATCACGTCCAGGGTGCGGATTTGGGGGCCGAGAAAGGGTACACTGGAGGAGTACAGACACCGGAAGGTGGGGCCGATGCCGACAGAGCTGAGCAACGACAGCTGTTGTTCGTGCCCAAATGCGGTGCTGCAGAGAGGGAAAACTGCTCTCAGCCCGAAGGTTGACCAAGCGTGTCCAAGGAGGTGCACCGAGCAATATACGCAGAGCAGTGTTCTGCAGGACTTCCAAAGAGAGACGGAGTGACTCAGACACTCCGATAAGACATAGAGCCCCGTAATCCACAATGGAACGGATAGCTTGTGAATAAAAAGTCCGTAGGACGCTGTACGAGGCACCCAGGTTGCGGTGAGAAAGGGCTTTTAGGGCAGTAATGCGGGTAGCTGCTCGCTCCCGTATATAGCGGATATGAGTGGCAATGTCAGACGGCTGTCGAACCATACACCCAGGTACTGGTGACAGCGAACAACATCAAGGCTATTACCCCCAAGAAGAAGGGGACGGTCAGGGTGGCGGAGACCAAAAGGCAGACATTTAGTTTTTTGGAAATTGATTTTAAGGCCAAGCTCACAGCATTTGGCATGTAGACGGGAAAGCGCAGTTGGTGCCTGAGTGTAGCAGTCCCGTCTAGAGAAAACCAGTGCCAAGTCATCTGCATAGCAGAACAGAGTAACCCCTTGGCCATAGTCGACTGTAAGCAGGTCCTCAACTAAGACATTAAATAAAAGAGGACTCAGCACACTGCCCTGGGGTGTGCCATTGACATGCGAGTAGGAAGGGGATACTCTGCCCTGAAATCGAACACAAGCAGCACGGCCGTGGAAGAAGTCCCTCACCCAGGAGAGGAGGCGACCACCCAAGCCCTTCGCTGCGAGCGCCACAAGTACTGCGTCTGGGCTGGCAAGTTCGAATGCCTTCTCAAGATCGAGGAAGACAGCCATGCCACGACCACTCCTCAGCTCACCAAGAAAGGAGGCTAGGCAATGTTGAGCGCTCCTGCCAGGGAGGTAAGCAAATAGCCGGGGATGGAGCGGCCCCAACCTCCAGACAAGTCGAGAGAGGACAAGCCTCTCAGCGGTCTTGGCAATGCAACTGAGGAGGGAGATCGGCCTCATGGTAGTCGGGTCTCGTGGTTTGGGGATGGGGTGAATAATGGCTGTCTTCCACAATCCAGGGAGACGCTTTTCAAGCCATGAGCGATTGAACAGGTCCAGGACACGCGCCTTCCCTCCCTGGCTTGCGCGAGCCAGGAGGGAGTATACAAGGCCATCAGGGCCCGGAGCCGTATCCTTTCTGCTGCACAACACTCGCTCTAGCTCTTCCACAGTAAAGGGGTGGTCTGCAGCATCAGGACGAGAGCAAGCAGCATTAACAGCGTCCCTGCGGGGTCCTGCAAGGCGAGCTTGTAGGTCACTGACAGACTGTGGGAGGTTCGTTGTGGCAGTACGAGCAGCGAAATGGGCAGCAAGGCGATCTGCCTCACCTGCAGGGTCAGGATGTGATGGTGGCCTAGCTGGTCGGGGAGAAGAGACCGACTTGATTCTCGCCCACATCTCCCCAAGTGTGGAACGTGAATCAAGCGACCTACACCACCTCATCCAAGCCTCGTCCCGGATGCGGCGCTTTTCCTGCGAAACATGTCGTACCACTGCAGCCAGATATCTCCTAGTTGGAGAGGAAGGTCGCCGACGGTAGGCCTTACGAGCGGAGTTTAGCCGATGGTTCAGCTCCTGAACCCGCTCGTCATAAAACCAGTAGTCCTTAAGAAAGACCGTGGGGTGCTTGGTGAGGGGAATACAGGCAGCAGCAGCATGACGTAAGGCACGGGCAACCTGCTCCGCGTGGTCCTCTAGGGAATGCGGGGGAACAGCCTTGTCCAAGGCGATGTCAACTGTCTGTGCATACTCAGGCCAATGTGCACGTCGTAAGTCCCAGCGAGGCGGAGGTGGTGGTGGGGGTGGAAGAGGAGCCGCAGGCAATTCCATCACCACAGCGAAATGATCACTGGTGAGGATTGGGTGCAAGGACCACGTAGACACATCGGCAAGAGGTGCAGAGACTAGGGAGAGGTCAAGCCTCCCACCACGGACATGGGTAGACTTGGACAAGTCATTGAGTAAGGAGACCCCCGCAGTTTCCTCGAGGGCAATGGCAACATGTCGCCCAGCCTCATTCGCCGGGTGGGGTGAGTATAGGACAGGATGGTGGGCATTGAAGTCCCCCCCAATGAGGGTGGACTCAGCTGCAGCCTGATGGAGGAGCTCGCCAATGTCTAGAGTCCCAGCATGGCTCTTATAAATGTTATAGACGGTTAAGGAGGTCGTGGCGAGCTGCAAGATGACTCCTTGAACCTCAACACCCTCACCGCAGTGAATAGGAGGGCTACATTCTTTGCAAGGGATGTGATCCCGAACCAGGATGGCACACCCCTGCGCATTACCAGGGACCCTAGGGAGGAAGAAGCCATTGTATCCTCGGAGCCGAAAAGGGGAGCCGTGGGGTAGGAGTGTCTCTTGCAGAAGGAAGACATGAATATTCTCCCGGAAAGCCACCTCCTGGAGGTGAGGGAGCTTACTCCAAGCTCCTATGCAGTTCCACTGCAGGACTCGGAGGCAATCAGCGTTGTCTGGGACCGTGGAGGGTAAGCAGTCTCTCGCAGAAGTCCGAGAGTTTCTCCCTCTGCCTCTACTGCTGCTGAGGCTGGAACAGGCCCTGATGGATTGATGGGCAGGTTGCCGGGCAGGTGATCTGCCTCTACCACTGCTGAGGCTGGAGTCGGTGCCAGAGAGTTGGAGGCTGGGCCGCGAGGTCGGCATTCTGCCCCTACCCTTGCTGAGGTTTGTGGTGGCCCTGGTGAGGTGGTAATTGGGCTGCGAGAGCGGCATCTGGCCTTGGGCACTGCTGAGGCTGCAGTTGGTCCTGGCGAGCGGGTGGATGGGCCGCGATGTCGACGACGGCGTGTAGGGACATGAGGTGGCTGGGGTGTTGCCGACAGGTCGGGAGACGACATCTGACGTGTAGGTGGAGAGGGACGAAGCTGACGCTTTGCCTCCACCACATCCTCGACGATTTTGTCGATAGTAGCCACGAGGGAGCAGTATCGACTTTCTTGCCAAGCATCGATTCCAGTAACTGAGCAAAGCTTAGAGCAATCTCTTTCCCAATTAATTGCAGGTCCTGTATGGTGAAGAGAATCTGGGGAGAGCTCGGAGCATGAGGTGGTACGGGGAGAGATGCATCGAACGGTGGTGGGAGTGTGGTAGGAGGTGGGTGGTGAACCTCCACTGCCACAGTCTGACGAGGGGGAGCAGACTGCAGAGGGGGAAAGGCGCTGGCATCGAGAGGAGGAGGAGGAGAAGGCACAGCTATTATTTGACGCTGTTGGCCCCAGACAAAGGTCCCTGGAGGTGCAGGCGTGGAGCTGGTGGCTTGCTGCTGCTGAACCCAGGCTACCTGGCGTTCCTGGCCCTGCAAGACATGTGCAGCTCTGATGGGGCAGTTGGGGTGCCACGCATGGTGTGGGCCAGAGCAGTTGGGGCAGCGGGAGGTGATTGCCTCCTTGGCCTTGAATCTTGCCAGGCAGCGCTCCGTATCGTGTGGGCCGCTGCAGATCCCGCAAACGACAGGCCTGTTGCACGTGGCTCTGTGGTGTCCATACCTCTGACACCGATAGCAACGGAGAGGCTCCGGGGTATATGGGCGCAGATAGTAAGTCCCCCAGTTCCCAAGATCGAGAGAGGGTAGTAAAGGACCTCGTAAAGTGATGAGGACCTGGCGAGTCTCCTCCCTGGTACGCTGCCTCTGACAATGCGTGGCTTCTTCCACCTGTGGGTGATGCAAAAGGAGATCGACCGGCATTCTCATGGGATACCCCATGACAATAGCCTTGGTCGATCTCAGCCCTGGAGTGAGCTCCACGAGCTTGATGGGGTTGGCCACGTCCTGGGCTGCTGCCTTGAGAAGGTTGTAAGAGACCTCGTCTTTCGGGACTAGGACGGAGCTCCCGTCTTTGCCGATAATGTTGGTGGTCCTCAGTTCCGGCAGGCGGTGTTCCAAAGCTGCGACTGCATCGTAGCTTGTTTCGTGCCCGTCCTGGCGAGTAACACGAAAGGCCGGGAATGATGAGCGAGGTGGAGGGGGCACCGCCACCATTACTGAAGGTCGAGCGGTAAGAGGAGGCTTGCGAGGAGCCCCAGAGCGTGATGCCGGAGTGGCGTAGTTTCCCTGCTCTCGCCGTCTAGATCTTTTACTACTGACCAGCGAGAAACCGTCGTCATCAGTACGGGCAGGATCAGCATCAGAAGGAGCAAATGAGGCAGCAGGAAGGGCAGCATCCACGGTCATCTGCTCATGGTGGCGAGCTGATTTAGCTGGTCGAGTTGTAGAAGGGGAAGCACAGGTGGCAGGACGAGGCAATGGGCCCGAGGCAGGAGCCAAGGCAGTAGCTAGGGAGGGACAGGGATCTATGGGAGCAGAGGACTGTGAGCTGGACGTGGAGGAGCGTCTCTCCCTCTTACTCCCCTTAGCACTGGAAGGCCTAGATAAACCTGAGCGCTGGGGCTGAGGTCGTGGGATGCGTGAGGGACCCGAAGATCGGGTACTAAGAGGTGCCTCCATAGCACTGAGGCAAGCAAACTCCCCAAGAAACAGACTACACACACACTAACACACACACACACACACACAATCACTCAAAAAAAAAAAAAAAAAAAAAAAAAAAAAACGGCCAAGTCCCTACAGTGACGGGCAACCTATGCTCCCCGCCCTCTAAAGGGCGACGTAGGAGGCCCCGCCACTGCCCCTTTCGGGTCTTCCCTATTCTATCAGAGCCGCTCTCTGCGCTTCCTATAACCAGCCCCTAATGGGCCCCCCTCATGGAAGTGCCCTAACGGCACCCCTTCAGGGTTCGGCTTCGTACCACGCAGAGAGACACTAACGGCGGCCGAAAAAAAAAAAAAAAAAAAAAAAAAAAAAAAAGCACAAACTCACACACACACACACACACACACACACACACACTCTCAGTCACACCCAGGCAATCTGAGACAGAGTCCCAGAAAAACCTGGAAAAACGTTCAAAAATCTTCCTCAGTACCAGAGACTAAGTCCCCAAACTGGCAAAAGTGAGTAAACTGGACGAAATTCTTCAAGAGCAAATCGAACAGAGTCGAAATCTCGAGACAGAACGGCCAGACCTCCACACCCGACAACGTCTGAGCTAGGAGACACATCAGCTGCACAGGTCAATCAAAAAGGGTATAGCTACGCCACGTGGGACGAGGAAGGAAAGTTCGGTGTAGCAAGAAGTAACTAACTTTTAGGACAGACCTGAAAGAGTTTCCGTCAGAGATGAACTATGGGGTTAGGTGTCCACAGATATCAGGCGACAGAACACAGATGAATAGATTAAATGCAAGGAGTATTAGAGAGCTTAGAAGCAGAACTGAAACCTGAGAGGATCCAGGTGGATCTCTGGAATGGTGATGCACTGGGAGGAATCTCAGTAATGTGTGAAGGTATCGTGTGTGTGTGTGTGTGTGTGTGTGTGTGTGTGTGTGTGTGTGTGTGTGTGTGTGTGTGTGTGTGTGTGTGTGTGTGCAAGTCATGGATAGCGAGAGAGAAGGAAGAGAGGGAGAGTGAACAAAACAGAGATAATACAGAAAACTCTTCTTCATATAACATTCTTATAAGGGCATTACCTTCACATTATTTCCCAAAATATGTGTCACATGCTGTGTCAGGTTCATTACTGGTGCCGTCTTCGTAAAGGTGGATTAAATGGCTGAGAATACCAAGGCGAGGTATTTTACTTTTTGTGTTAAGTACAGTTCCCGCCAAATTGCGCGAGGACAGCTATGACATTTTAGAAACCCGGTGGTAAAGTTCTCATCGCATTTGGTAATATTGGCTTGCCAAGGATCTGTACCTATTGGTTCACATTGATGTCAGTGAAATGTGATCCAGTGTTTCGAAACTTACGTATCCGTTTAACCTGGTCTGTATACTTGACTAACAAAATGATAATACTGTATAATACATGTACCAAGATATAGAAGGGGCAAGAAATACAAATATACTCAGTACTCCTTTGAGTTATTGGTTCATTTGTTCTTTGAAATGTGATAATCAGTGGTGAATTATTTACATCATGTTCCTTTCGTATGACTACATGGCCCTCTGGCGCCTAATAATGTTAGAGCATTGTAGATGTTATCCATGCGTATGCCTTGGAAACTTCATTCATTGTGGCCACTCACCCACGCAACCCACCCTAACCACTTCAACGTCATCCAAGCAACCCACCCAACCAACAGGCTCCAACATACACACACACACACACACACGCACACACACACGATATATATATATATATATATATATATATATATATATATATATATATATATATATATATATATATATATATATATATAATGCAAGGAAAAAGAAGCCAAAGGCAAGGAGCCAGCAAAATTCTTCCCTCCAAGAAAAAGCAAAACAAGATAACAGAGAGCCTGTTCAAGATCAGTTAATTTCGAGATGTCTGGACACACTGCATTTGAATGACTAGATATCATACGCAGTAGGAAATACAGAAAGAGACAGTTTCAGAGTTGACCTGTTGCATATACGAAGGACTAGGAGTAATGGTTAACTAATCCATTTGAGGGTTCGACAGAAAAAGGATGAGAGTTTGTTACTAGATGGGTGCTACGCCCCCGCCGCGCTGTAGTGGTGGAGGGATGCAAGCAGACAGTTCAGAGGAAGAGTGACCATTGAAGTGCCAATAGAAAAAAGAAAAAATGCAACAGTTCAGAGATGAGACAAAAATTAAAGGAAGTCAGTAAGAGGAAAAGAGTTAATGAGACGAAAAGCCTTTTACCCCACCTTGTTGAGAAGATCTGTATGTGGGGATCCTCCCCACACATGAGAGTTGTACTCAACACAGGGGCAAATAAAACTAATGCATAAAGTCAACAACTGTGCAGGGGTAAAGAAGGCACGGCGTTGGCTTAGCACACCAAATCTTTTCGAAGCAGATTTAACGAGAGGTAATATCTTTCCATGATAAATTCCGAGAGACTGAAACCCCAATTATACCTAAAGATGATGCAGGAATGAGTTGGATTCTATTAAAAATTAGAGGACAATCTTGCCAAAGATTCTGTCATTGACAGATGTAAGAATTGAGCTTTTGATGCATTATAATAACAAGATTACTTTTCCCCCAATCAAAGACATCAGCCAAGTCAGACATTAAGTGTGCCACGGCCTTATCCCATGTTCAGGTAACTGCTGAGATGGACGCTGAGGGAAGCCAATGGAAATGTGAAGGGTAGAGTCATCAGCGTATGAGTGAATAGAGTAAGTTGTACAGCTTAGAAGGTCATTGATGAATAGAAGGATGTGAGTTGGTGATAGGACAGAACCCTGAGCAATACCATTATTGATAGTTGTGGGAGAAGAACGGTGGCTGTCTACAACAGCAGCTATTGATCAACCAGAAAAGAAGATATAGATGAAGGCACAGACAGATGGATAGAAACAGTAAGAGGGCAGTTTGGAAGTTGCAGATTTATGCTAGACTCGATCGAAAACCTTTGAGATGTCAAGTGCAATGGCAAAGCTTTCGTCAGTGTCCCGAAATGAGGATGATCAGGAGTCTGAAGTGTAGATGGGAAGTAGAGAATCCCAGGTGGAACCCATACTGACAATCAGGAAGAAGATTGTGCTAGGAAAGGTGCTTTAAAATATGATTGTTACGAGTGGACTCAAAAACTTTTGTCACACAGGATGTTAAAACAATTGGTCGATAGTTAGAGATGGGAATGGTCAGCCTTCTTAGGGACAGGCTTAATGAGTGCAAACATCCAGCAAGAAGGAAAGGTACAAGATGACAGACAAAGGCGAAAGAGTTTATCTAGGCAGCGAATAAGCATAGTTCTTGAGGACAACAGGAGAGACCTCATCAGGCCCATATGCCTTGTTGGTATTGAGGCCAGTGATGGCAAAAATACATGAAGAATTTTAAACATCAGTATTGAGGAAATCAGTGGGGGAAAGAAATAGTGGAACAGCAATGGAACCATCTAAGGTGGACCTGGAGATCTGCTTTATCAGTAGGCAAAATAGCTACAGAGCCATCAGGGTGGAAAAGAGTAGGGATGGATGATGAAGTAAAGTTGGTAGAAAAGTGTTTGACAAGATACCAGAAAGAGTGGGAAGAATCTGAGTTGGAGAGTTCAGTGTATTTAGTACGAATAAGATTATTTTTAGCAGAGTGAAGAACAAACTTAGCATCACTGCGGGCAGAAGCATAAAGAATATGAGATTCAGGGGTGGGTTGGTTCTGGTACCCTTTGTAGGCTTTCTCCTTGTTGCGGATAGCATTAGAACAAGCATGATTAAACCAAGGTTCCTTTCCATTAGTCACAGGATATGAGAGTGGAATGTATGCATCCATGCCCAAGAGAATAACCTTTCGTAATAAGCAAGGCACACTCAAATAGCTCTCGGCCATGGAAGCAATAATCATTATTGGGAAAATCAAAGACGTACTGCCAGAGATCCTTCCAGTCAGCAGCTCCAAAGTGCTACAGCTGTTGCTTCTTGGGAGGGTCCACAAGCCTCACTGGAGTGATAGGACAGGTTAAGGTGATAAGGTGGTGATCGGAGGAGCTCAAAGGAAAGGAAAGATTAACAGCAAAAGCAGAAGGATTAGTTTTAAGGAAGAGGTCAAGCATGTTGGAACTCTCTCCAAGGTAGTCAGGGATAGTGATAGGGTGCTGTACAAACTGTTGTAGATCATAAGGATAGAAAAGATATACGCTTGTTCACCAGGTGAATCACTGAAGGGAGAGGAGAGCCAAAGGTGGTAGTAAGCATTAAAATCTAGAATAGAGATTGCTGAGAAAGGAGAAATTAATAGGATGTGTTCCATCATAGAAGTAAGATAGTCAAAGAATTTTTCATAGTATAGTCAGGGGATAAGTAAACAGCACTGATAGATTTAGCCAGAGATTGATGGGAATGCTGAAGCCAGAGAATAGAGAATTCAGAAGATTCAAGCTGAGGAACACGGGAGCAAGATATACTGTTTCGTATGTACCATATACACAGCAGCCACGTTTGGCTTAGAAATGAGTGTAGAGAAAGTAAGAGGATACAGAAGAGAGTTTTCTGTTAGTTACCTCAGACAGTTGGGTCTCAGTAAGGATGAGAAGGTAAGGTTTAGAGGAGGAGAGGTGGTGTTCATCAAAAGGAAAGCTAGAGGAAAGGCTGCAAATTTTGCCGAAATGAAGAAGTGAGTCAGACAGAGCTTTTAGACATCTCCCTTGGTCGTCACTGGGAGAAGAAAGGATGGTGGGGGCATTGATGCCCCCCCCTCCCCTTTGGGGACTCCAAGGCTTGGTGATGAGATGCCATTTTTTGTTTCTTTAAGTTTTGAATGGGAAGTATAGTTTGTAATGTGCATGTAGTTTGGTGATGACAGTTAGAGGAATTTGTATTGAATAGAACGCTGGCCTATTCTCTGTGTTACTAAAACACTGAAAAACTTCAGCAAATGGGAATGGTCAGAAGCTAGTCCCAAGGGCTGATGTAACAGGAGCTCCAGTTCTCCCCTTCATCAGCTTTTCATCCACCTTAGGAGTAATGCCCTGCTCAACTGGTGCTAAAGTCTAATATCTAGTCCTGCGTAACCCTCTCTCTCTCTCTCTCTCTCTCTGTATACAGTAGTCCCTGAATTATCCAATGTAATAGAGCCAAAGGCATGTCCGGGTAGTGGTAATGTCCGGATAATTATTATCTCCTCGTACTACAGTATACTCAGACCCTACCTATCCCAAACCTCCAATATATTCCTAACCTATTTGTACAGTACCCCTGCCTACTTTGGCAGTGTTTTCCGGTCATTCAGGCAATTTAGACGTCAAAACACACGTAGGAATATCGAAAATAATTTTTACCTCCAAGAAAACCATGCAAAAAAATACTGAAAAACAAAAAACACCCTAGCATACATTACTGTATGTACAGCACCCCTCCTAATTTTGGCAGTGATTTCCGGTCATTCTGCCATATTTAGACATCAAAACACACACAGGAATATCCAAAATAATTCTTAACACTAAGAAAACCACGAAAAAAAAAGAACACTGAAAACCAAAGAACACACTACATAAATACGCTACTGAATGTACACTACCCCTCCTAATTTTGGCAGTGTGTTCTGGTCATTCTGCCATATTTAGACATCAAAACACACATAAGAATATCCAAAATGACTTTAAACACCAAGAAAACCATGCAAAAACCATTGAAATCCCCGAAAATACCCTATCTATACACTCCTGTATGTGCAGTACCCCCACACCCTCCCGATTTTGGCACTTTTTTCAGGTCAGTGTCCCATATTTAGACATCATAAACACATGGGAATATCCAAAGAAATGCTAAACACCAAGCAAATCATGCAAAACAAATAAAAAAGCTACCTATATGTACAATACCCCTCCAAATTTTGGCAGTGTTTTCCAGTCATTGCGCCATATTAAGACATCAAAACACACATAGGAATATCCATATTGATGCTAAACACCAATAAAAGAATGCAAAAAAAAAAAAAAAAAATGAAGATGATTTGAAAATCAGTTATCTTTGTGACACAAGTGATAGCTGCCCCTGGGGCACACACAAAAATAATCCACGGCCAAATATGC
This sequence comes from Coenobita brevimanus, assembly GCF_032717465.1. Taxonomy (NCBI): domain Eukaryota; kingdom Metazoa; phylum Arthropoda; class Malacostraca; order Decapoda; family Coenobitidae; genus Coenobita; species Coenobita brevimanus. The sequence goes on from NC_136986.1 coordinate 30,940,202, forward strand.
CACAAGAAATTGGTTATATTGGTATAAATGATATACCATCATCTTTTTTGGTGTTTATACTATAAGGTAAGCAAATAAAATGCAGAAAACTGATGAGTAAAATAACCAAGCTGCAGTGAGGATAAATGGTGTTGAAGAGTAAAACTTACCTTCATATAACTTCCCACCATCCTAGTGCAAATTTTTGCCAGCACCTTGCACGAGTTGAGCATATGTCTTGATGCAGAATTTCATGGGCTTTCTCGTGAATTTTGTGGATTTTTGATATGGCCAATAGAATTCGAATAAATCGCCAAAAACTTTAAAAATCACGGATGGAATGCTTTCAGTCAGGAGGGGAGGGACTGAGGGAGTGAGGAGGAAGCCAGGAGGCCTGGCTAGCAAGTCAGGGAGCATGGGGGGGTATGGAGTAGGGACAGGAGGAGGGGAGAAGCAAGGCTGTGGGCAGGATTTTCATCCTTCTGTCATGAGCCGGATGGGCACTTTCACCTGACTTGTGGTTTGTGGTCTGTCTCACACACATTGGCCATTGGCAGAAACAACTCCCAGTGACCAGGCACTTTAGACGTACGGTGTAGAGCCAGACGGGCACTTTCACCTGACTTGTGGCTTGCAGTCTCTGTTACACGTGCAGTGGCCTTTGGGAAAGACTAATCCCAGTGGCTGCGTGACTTTGGACAGTCAGTGGGGATGCATACGGACATTGTGACACCACTTCTGGGTTACGGTCGGTATTACTTGGGTGCTGGAGGTTCGTAGGGAGTGGTCGGACCAGTACGGGACTTAGACCATACAATACAGGGGCAGACGGATTTTAGCTCATGCTGTGGGTTACGGCCTATTTCCTACACACAGCTAGAGCCCAGCAGCCATGGTACCGAATCTTTGATCATGTCGGCTGGCTGACCGAAGTTCTTGGGGACTTTTACGTTTTGCAGGCTCGTTGCCTTTGGTTCCTTCTTCCTCACATAAAGATAATAACAAGTAAATTCAGATAATAGTTTAACCCATGGATTGCGAGCCACAGCTCAGGCTGGGTAGCGTCGTGTTGCGAGCCACAGCTCAGGCTGTTCTGGCCATGGATCACTGTTAACAACTCCACCCCTATGCAAACTTACGCATGGCGCTATGCAAATTTGGAAAGAGAGAGATTTTTTTCTTTTCACCAGATGATGCCCTGGATGTTTATCTTCAAGTTTATTATACAAAAACAAAAACATTTTTTTTTTTTTTTGTATTTCCATTTTTCACTACTCCCCTACGTAAACTTACGCATGACCCTACGCAAAGACAGAGAGAGATGATTTTTTTTTTTTTACCAGATAATGCCCTGGATGTTTATCTTCAAAAAAATAAAATAAAAACTAAAAAATAATATTTTCTTCATTTTTTGCGCACCACAGGGTGGGATAAAAAAAGGTAATAGCGCAATCCACGGATTAATAGAGCCAAAGTCCAGTAGCCAGATAATTTACAGGTCTGGATACTGCATGTCTGGATAAATGAGTGATTTCAATATATATATATATATATATATATATATATATATATATATATATATATATATATATATATATATATATATATATATACACAGAAGCACGCACAGATACGCACAACTTGGAAAAAGTAATATTTCGATCACACCTTTGTGTTTGTATGTATTGGTGCATACCATCAAGGGATGTCACGAGCATATGATTAGAAGTGGTGGGTTGTGTTCCGTGCTTTAGTTTGAGGGAAGGAGAAAACAGCTCGTGTGGGCAATACTACACGTTATTGGCAAGAGTGTGCTTCTTATTCCAACCAAACTGAAGAGTATTATGGAGGAATTAGCCTCAGAGATCTTTTCAGTTTCTGGTGACATGCCATCAATACCATGAAAGAATAGTCTCGCACTTTGAAGAGTCGACATGTAAGTTATACAAAATTACCAAAATTTATGTTAATACACCTGTATGATTTAACTAATAAAACGTATTCACATTAGTAATATTAAAATCCTCAGTAGGAAGGGATGGTCGGTGAGTGACGCATAAGACTGCTTTGCCTCAGGCAAGAGGCTGTTAGGTCTTTGCCAAAAGTCAGACACACACACACAAAAAATCACTTTTAAGAATTATGTAAAGCATACAGGAGAGGACATAAATCAAAGATCTTTTGTGTTTGGTCCACGTTCTCCAGTTCTTTGTGTGTGTGTGTGTGTGTGTGTGTGTGTGTGTGTGTGTGTGTGTGTGTGTGTGTGTGTGTAAATTTCGTCACTAATAAAGTTTTAAAACCTGATTCTAAATTTGAACTCATTTGGGGGGAGAAATTATTTTTTGAAGTTAATCTAGGTTAGGTTAGGCTAGGTTAGGTTAGTTAATAACTAAAAAACACTCACAGAGTGTATACCTCCGCCAATGCCATTACAGGATCAGGATCCTCCCAAAAATTATTAAATTCTTTATTTGCCCATGGCCCACCTTTCTGCAAAATTTCATTGAAATTCATCAAGAACCTTTGGAAATAACGGATGGAAACACAAACTGACAAACAGATGAAACTTTCATTGGCGGAACACTTGCAGGATGGATCCCCCCCTCTTCCCCCCTCCCCTCTTGTCCGCTTAGTTTTCACCGGGATGTGGGCAGTAGGCTATTTGGCCTAAGATTTTCGCCCTTCATTGCGAAGCACAGGATGGTTAGGAAGCTAAGAAATTGCATTGCCAGGTGAACCAGACGTTTCTCTTCAATTGGGGAAGAAAATTATCGATTTTCGAAATTTTAAAAACTGGTGCCTCGGCCGGCCACTGGGTCCCGACTATTTCCGGACCCACGGCCACTGAGGATTTGTAAACGCCCCCTCCCCACCTAGCCCAGGACCTTTGGCCAATTTTGATGAAAAGCAATAGGCTTCCAGGGTTTATTGATATCCACCCTCTGAATGTTTTTCAAATCGATTAGCGCAAACTTGTGACCTGTAGGGAGCAGACAAACAAACAGAAGGACAGACAAACATACGGAACTGACCAGCATGTTTGCCGAATCTTTCAATTCCGGCAAGCAACAAACATAGGTGAATATATAACCTCCTTCAACATCGTTGGCGGAGATAATTAGGTTAGATCTGTGCTGTGATCGTTTTGAGGAGCAGCACACACAAATGGTGAGAGAAAAATACCGCAGATGTAACCAATGCTAAGTGCCCTATGTTGCACTAATTAATCTCCCTTTCGCCGTAAAAAAAATATAAAAACAAATGTTGCCAGCGTACACGTTGTAATAGAATACTCGTAAATATGATACAGAGGGGCTGGACAAAATACTACACACGCACACACACACGAAGAAACACAAAGACAGACACTGTATATATATATATATATATATATATATATATATATATATATATATATATATATATATATATATATATATATATATATATATATATATATATATATATAATATTGCAAATGCAAAGAAGTGCAGGTGTTATGAGATGAGGATTTTATCTTTTTATCAGGTGTGAGGAAGGTGAGATGCTGGGAGAAGATAGTGGCACTTGCGATGATGTGAACGAATGTGAGTGGCAGCCTTGCCTTCATTCTGGTTCCTGCCTCAACACTCATCCAGGTAAGAACACTCATCGTCAACTTAGCAAAATTTTACCACTTTTTCTTCAGAGCAGTTTATTTTACACAATGAGTTTTAATATCCTCTCGTAAGTTATTGATGTACCATATTTGTTCTGCCACTCGAATGTTTAACAGATGATCACAAAGAAATCTGTTGTTTTTCTTTCCTACTTTCCTATCAATTATATACTTGCTGTCACGTTCATATCTTGCCATACGTCTTATCAGCCTTGCCTATCGTGAAGAATCGTACCGTATGTTAAGGTGAACATCATTCAGCTCATGGAAATCCTCACTTAAGGAAGGGATTAACAGTTTCATCTTTGTTTCAGTTACTTTCAGCAGTAAACCAGGGTTGATTAGACCATGAGATATTAAAAGTTGCTATTACATATTCAGCTAAATAAAATCGTCTGACTTTTGCTGGAATAGAGTATTATTCATTTTACCTTTTTCGATCTCATCTTAGATAAGAAGAGCCTTAATATTTTGAAAGCTTGCAGTTGATTGGTTGTCGGAGTGCATTCATTAGTTTTTATCATAAGGGTTATGATACCTCTCATGTTCGGGTAAATTATGTCAGTACCGCGAAATTATTTAAATGACATCGGAATTCCAAGGAAATATTACATACTCCCTGAATTTTGAAGAACAGGTAGACGTGGGGGTGAGTGGTGGGGCGGGTGGGTAGGCCGCTTGTGGGAACGGCAGTCAGAGAAGAGAGACGGGAACTGGGATGTTGCACTTCACTCAGTCACTGTAAGGAGACAAATTTTCGATTTTACTTGAAAGCATTGTGTTGTCGCGTCAGTTTACGATCTAGTTTCTAATTTCGCATCAGTTTACAATCTAGTTTCTAATTTCGCATCAGTTTACGATCTAGTTTCTAATTTCGCATCAGTTTACGATCTAGTTTCTAATTTCGCATCAGTTTACAATCTAGTTTCTAATTTCGCACGAGTTTACATTATGCTTTCTACTTGCATCATCGGTAAGTTTCCTATCTTCTTAGTTTCGAATATCTACAGTTACAATAGCTGTGGCAAGATCCGGGCTGCGGGATATTTGAAAGTCGCCGGTGAAATAGCTTCACCCGTGTCTACCCATCATTCACCAAAATTCTTGAAATGTGTCATACGACATTGGATTTCCGATGTCTTATTGGTTGCTTTCTACATAGTGACGCAGTAATGACATAATTCACTTTAGTTAGCCTGAACCTGGGAAAAAATCATACATACATTGTGTGTATATATATATATATATATATATATATATATATATATATATATCCCCCTAGTACACGCCTAAATGGGCGGCAGAGGACGTCACGTACTAGGAATTCGTGTACTGTGAATACATAAACTTATGGGAAAAATTACATATGGGCGGCACCCCGCACCATGGGCAACCCTTGAGACGCCTTTCAGACCTAAGTATTGTACTATACAGGGAAACAATCTAAGACATATTACCTAAGATAAAATAAACCAACAAGATTATGGCATTACAAGGTAAATCAACAAGGATATGGCATAAATAAACCAACAAGAATATGGCTGCTCACCTTTACCCAAGAGGACAACAGGCGTAATGAAGGTAAGAAGAGGATCCAAGGCAGGATGAGGCACCTAGCGTGCATCTCCTGCATCACCCACCACACCACCCGACACACCACCTTCCTCACCACTTTCGTCACCAGCACTTTCGACACTTTCACTACCTAATGCACTCACTTCGTTCATAAACCCTTCAAAGTCTATTTCTGACACCTCAGACATCGAATCAGTCTCTTGATCCTCCTTAGGATATGGCTCTTCTGATGTTGAAGGGAGTGATTCCTCACTTTGTTCAAGCCGAAGGAAACGGGTGATGAGTGTTTGCTTCCGTCTGTTTACTTCCTGGTTGTGCAGCAGAAGGTTCTGTCCAGTGAAGACATCACCTCCTCCACTCGCAACTGAGAGTGTTTGATGTCCTTGAATTCTTCCTTGAATTTATCAAGGGCACATAGTACCCGGCTGTTCTCCATCATGGACAAATCTTCACTCTCCATCACTGGTATTGCTGGCTTTTCTGCTGCGATCTCCTGCTCTGCATCGGCCTCGTCCACTCGCTGCATGATTTCCTGAGGATCCTGCTCTGCTGCTGCCAAATGTAAACCCTGATCTCCTCCAGCAAGACGCCCTGAAACCTGGGCACAGCTTGTGCACTTGTGAGAGTGGCTGCCTTGCCAGTGGCCAGGGACTGAAAGCCGCTTCCCAGTGCGATTTCACACAGGTGTGGTATGAGGAGGTGCCAAGCATGGTTAATTGTTGCAGTGGTTATATCTGCCCAAGTGGACAACAAGAGTGATGGCATCCTTGAGGTTGAATGACGGCCAGAAAGCCATAATAGTCTTCGCAGGAGTTGAAGTTGGTTGTGCGGTGCTGTGCGTGGTGAGGATGAAGCAGGTGAAGCAGGTGGCGAGTCCAAACCATCCTCGGAATCCATGACATCACTCCCAACTGCGTTCAAGTCAAGAATTGCCTGCAGTTCCTCACAGCTGTTGGTCTTGCTGCGGAGGTGATTGTAGAGGCGTTAGTGGTATAGCTGCTTGATCGTTGCAATCAACTCCTGGTCTAGCGGTTGGATGAGAGAGGTCGTTTTCGGGGACAGAAAAATGATCTTGCATTCCTTGCTGAGGTCTGCTAGCCAGGTTGCATGACTTGGGGCATTGTCAAGGACGAGATGCACCTTGAAGGGGATGCCAAGTTCTCGGGATTTAGCCTTGGCATCAGGGATGAAATGCCACAACAGCCACTCAGAAATGATGCTACTCATCATCCAACCATTGGAGTTGCTGTACCAGTATACCCCGCTGTCATCCATGCAGCAATGGTTCTTGTAACATCTGGAGTGTGCTGCAGTATGCACCACAACAGGACGCATCTTGTGTAAGCCTGATAAGTTCACGGCAAACATGACTGGTATCCTGCTCTTGTTGATTTTTCTGCCCCAGGCCTGGTACTGTTGCTTATTGATATAAGTACACTTCGGCATAGCCTTGTAGTATAGGTCTGTTTCGTCTGTGCTATAAATTTGGTCCCTGCTCTAGCCGCCCTCGTCGATTATCCCCTTTAGGATGGCTGGATAATCCCTGGCAGCAATTTCATCCGCTGATGCACGCTCCCCCATGAGGCGAATGTGACGTAGCTCCTTCCTCTTCAGAAAGTGGCAAGGCCATCCCACGGAGGCTTTAAATGGTTTCTTTACAGCAAGCTTCAGAACTGCAGCTTTGTAGAAAATTTTGGCCTGGTCCCTGATGTAGCGCCCATTCAGTGGAACTCCTTCATTCTCCTTCCTTAGGATAAATGTAGCCAGGTACCGCTCCATAAGAATTATAGCCCAATTGGTCAGCCTGCTTCTCCCGTCCAATGCCGCCATCCCATATGTCTTCACAGTCTTCTTTATGGCCTCCCTGTTAGCCAATATAGTTTACACGGACGATTCTGCCAAGCCTAGTTCCTTGCCAATGACCGTGTTATCCTTCCTACCCTCCTTCTTCCTAATGACTTGCATCTTCATGGCATGGGTGATGCACTTCTTCCTGGAGGAGGGGGCAGACATCCTGGCTCAAAAAAAAAAAAAAAAAATAGCCTCAGAGCACATGGGGACGTAGCTGGAACAGCGAGTGTACCCTCTGTGCGAATGAGTTTCCTCTGCTGGGACCCTCACCACCCTCCAAGCAGCACATATGGGCATCACGTGACGAGCGTTCAACGTCACAAGGTGGGCGGAGCGTAAGTAACCGTTATTGTTTCCTAGGGGAACAACGTCGCGCACTTGGGGTAACCCTGGATTTGGGCCACTCTTCGCTGCCTGTCTCACTTACAAGGAGTTCAGTTCACATACAATAGGTCCTCGCATACAAGGAGGATAGCGTATGCGAAACTCGCATACTGTGGGGATGTACTGTATATATATATATATATATATATATATATATATATATATATATATATATATATATATATATATGAGCCATCTTATCATCAAACGATTACTGTAACCATTATAATAAAAATTATTTTAAAAACATGGCTACTTACGAATGCACTCGAACAACCAATCAGCCGCCAGCTTTCAAACGCTTGAGGTACGTCTCTTTTCTGGTGAAATCGAGTATCCTATAGTTGCTTTGACAGCGAGTGAATTATCTGCCTATGATATAGTTTGGCACTGGGCTATGTGTGAGCAGGTATACAGAGGTACTGTCAGCACACACACACACACACACACACACACACACACACACACACATTATATACCTATCCATGTTTCTTTGCAGGTTGGGAGTGTGTATGTATAGAAGGATACACAGGTCCGTACTGCCAGGTGCCTCATACTGATCACACAGCCTTACGACTGTCGCTGCCTGTCCTCCTTACTGCGCTTCTCTGCTGTACACTCATACTGCGTACGTATCTATCACCACACTGAATTACGACTGTCCCTGCTCACCCTCCTGGCCGCTCTCCTCCTCTGCACACTTTTCATGTGTTTGTGGTAGTGGCCGAATTGAAGAAGTAGTGGAATACTTAGTATTTCACTACTCCTTGTCTAAGGAGGAAGCAGTCGAATGATGGAACTAGTTGGATAATGTTAAAAAGGTAACGGGTTCAAAACTGAACAAGAGTTTTTCAAGAGCTTAATTTCATTAGAAAAGTTTCCCTTCTTTTCAACAAGTTCCTTCTAGAAAGGAACTGTTTTGCGGGCTTCTAGCCTTTGATTTCTTCTTACGTTAAAAAAAAAAAAAAAAAAAAAATCAATGCATTTAACGTGAGATTTCTAGGTCAAGGCTCCCAAAAGTCAGAGATCAATTGGAGAAAAGCACAGGATAAACAATTACAATTAGACTCGTCCAAAAACACTGTCTTCTTACTACGTGGAATACTCATGCTAATACCTTCGAAACCTAACTGAGATGTTATTTACAATGCCATAACACGTTCAGAAATTCTGATTCAGTGGGTTAGGGATAGTCTTTGCATCAACTATTTTACTCACGTTGAGTTTGTATGTACGTTTGTATCAAAATTCTGACAAACGTTTTTAACGAAACTTTTGTACACACAGTCATTGAGGTTCAATAGCTGACATTCCGAAACTGGTCAAGATTGATATCCTCTGAGGGTGTGCTTTGCCTCTAGGCGATGAAATAATAATGTGTATGGCTGGAAGAATAGAGTTTAATGAGTCACACATGAGTTGCCATACCCACGACAGGGTAAACGTCAAGCACCAGCGAGCGAAGGCACCAGTATAAACAGCTCTGTATGCTTGTCTGGCCTATGGACTGATGCAGATAATCTCGCCGGCTTGGGGTGGTTCTATTACCTGTTGGAAAGATATGACTCGGACCTTCTTCATACCTGAGGAAGGTCGAAGTCGGGCCGAAATTTTGTTGCTTTCAGATGTTAATATTTCTTCCATCATGCCACTCACAGCTGTGATACAAGACTGACTTTTTAAAATTTTCTTTATTAGGTTATTTTTGTAAATATAAGTTTAATAGGGCTATTGTATGTTCTTGTCGAATAGCATAACGTAATACACATGGAAGGAGAACTTGGGCACGGTATGTAAAATAAACTGTTAACAAGTGTTACAAAGTCTACCGAACAGATAAAAACAGTCGTTAGTGTGTAAAAGACATAATTATACGCGTGCTGATATAATGTTTTGGTTGGCAGTGGTTCTGTGTGCGTTTCTACACCACAAACGCTGGTGCCTGCGATGGGGAGAGGAGAGGGAGGATGGGGATATGGGGGAGGAACAAGGTCGCCGCTCACCCACCCCTCCCACCGCCACTACACATCCCAACCTACTTGAGATGCAACCAGTTCTCCCTCCTGCACCCGAAACAAATGGTCACACTACCACACCTCTTGCACGTATGTTGCGGTGCCTTTAATAAGAGTACGGGGTCAGTTAGGCAAAATCAAGGTTAAACAGATGAGCATGGTTCAAGTCAGGCCGAAATTGTTGTATCTTCATACTAGACAGCTCTTCCATACGTGGGAATAATACAAGTGTTGTCATTCCTTATGTTAGGTTATATTAGGCTAGGTTAAGGACAAGTGAGATTAGGTGAGGATTAGCGTAGTGATTAGGTCAGCATTAGCTAAGGTGGGGGTAAGCATATTATTATCATCAGTGTTATCATTCTTGACCTGATCTGTGGTCTTTTATTCTTTCTCTGTGATGTTAACCTATGTTGTGCCAGTTACCCTGTATGAGTCAACCCCAGGGACATGCAACCTACCTCATATGAGAGGGATTTTTAACGCACCACGAGGATTCTTGTAGGGGCAGCATCACGCAGCTTTTACAGGATATACTTTTTGTCATCTTTCTTCCCAACCCTCAAGGTTGGGCCCAGAAATATGGTAACCAGCTGCTATGAACGAAACTCATGCATTTTACGATCCGTTTACCTTGGCGTCGAGAAAGGCTTAAACCTGTCTAAAAAAAAAAAAAAAAACACGATTTGGATGAGTAAATCGAATGCGAGGCTGACAGTGGCTGAGGGAAGAGGTGGAAAGATGAAATATATTATTTAATGTTGCACAGTACGGTCGTTATTGCATATTGGACTACCTAGCAACACAGAGGCCCTTGACAGCAGGGAGTCCTGCTTGCATTTTTTTTTTCTTCTGGTACACTTAGTCATCGACTCATACTGACAGTGTCTGATCGAGTGCCGCGAGATAAGAATCAGCAACGTCGCGCCTTCGTCATCCTCCCAAACAAAATAAGGGGTATAATGGTAGGTTAACATTAGGTGAGGCTTAAGTTGGTTAGGTTTAGGTTGGTTTAATGTCAAAACACAGATTTTTTTTATTAGTATATGGTTTGGTGTGCCGAATTCTCTCTTCTACTCCTCAGCGAAGGTGCGACGTTGCCAAATCATGTCTTCCTGAACTCACCTCGAAGTGGTCAATATGACAGGATGACTAAGTGTACCCAAGGGGGAAAAAAAAAAACACTCGTCCCTCTCCTGTAGTTGCCGTTTCCCGCCAACTGGGAAATAACTACAAAAAATCCATAATAATGTTGATTTGAGCAAAACTATTTCAAGGGTAGGAATATTACACAAAGGTTGCTAATTGGCTACGATGCCATAAGAGCCTGTTTTGCAACTCCCCCCCCCCTCAACCTGCCACATTCCATGGTGAAAATATGGATAGAACATGGAGCACGCTACAGATGACTGGACTCATGTAAGAGGTTACCAGTGACTCGGAAGAACTTTGTCTAACCCTCTACCTCCTTCTCACTTTCGGAGTCATCAACAGAGTTACTGTACGTAATCTCTGCAACAGATTTTAAATAATTCCAATAATATTTTTGCACATGACTTCACGGGGATTTAAAACAGTCCATATTGCCCTGGACGGGCTATATGGACTTTTGTCTGAAACGAACTGAAGTCACCACAAATTAAGTAAATACATCAGCCAGCATGATTTACGCCGAATGTCACAGGCATGGCTGGAACTGTGAAAGAACTGAACGATCAGAAATGGACCTAACTTGATCTAATTGTGTCTGAGAACGTCAAAAGTTATCTTAAATAACTGCAAGGATTCAATTTCATTCAAATGGGCCTAACCATACTTATTCAAACTAGAATCAGATTAATCTATATGGACAGGTAACAGCTTGATTAGTTCTAAACTAACATGACTGGATGCATAAAAAATATATCATTCTTTTTTTTTTTTTTTTCCACAGACGTTGACATGCTACAGGTTGACCATGGAGGAGGAGCAAAAGTAAACGGAGGAAAAACAACCGGTGGGGCGAAGAACGGGTGGGTGAGGAGAGGCAGCGGGATGAGAGAGGGAGAGAGAAAGGAGGGAGGACAGAGGAATCAGCCTCATCCTGACGACCTAAGAAACTACGCCTACGAGGGAGAGGGGTCGTCACCAGGATCCCTATCTTCATGTGAGGAGAGAGAGAGAGAGAGAGAGAGAGAGAGAGAGAGAGAGAGAGGATGCAAAAAAAAGTTGGTAAGTTAGAGAGGAGTAGGAAATATTAAAAGAAGAATGGAAAAGGAGGGTGGAAAGAGAGAGTAATAAATGGCACTGATGTACGGGGAAGGTTTTTGATTGGAGAAGAAAGTAAGAAAAAATAAAGATGATATAGGCAAGTAGGGGAAGGGAAACAATATTCCTTTAAAAAAAAAATGAGAAACGGCTAGAAAGAGGAAGAGAGATGAGGTAAGAATTAAAGGCAGACAGACAAACGAACAAAACAGAATCAGAGAGACTGAGACGAAAATGAGAGATAAAATGAGAAGAGAAATGGTAATACAAAAAGAATCAAACATGAATGAATGCTGAATGGAGCAAAATTGTGAGAAATCCTTATTGCAGAAACTGAGCGAGGGGTGACTCGGGCATAACATATTCCTAGAAAAGCAAAACGAAAAAAGTTTTGACACTGAGAAAGTGACGTTGGATTAATGAAGAAACAAGGGTAAGGTGAAGATGAATATGGAAATGGTGAACAGGAGGAGAGATAAAGGTGACGATTATAGGAAAAGGACAAAGTGAAAGAAAATTATATGAAGGAGATGAAAATACTTGGGCCTGTTAGGGGCTTTCACTTCAGTGGCATTTGTTTGCACTTTATTCTTGATGTTACCAAACAATTATAATAAGAACTCTTCTAAAACGTTAATAATACTGTCAGGAGATTTTGCTCTGATGTTTACCCTAGAACACTAAACTTAAAATCCGGTCACAATTGCACTAAACTCGGGTACTTTATTCCCGAAATAGGGGAAAAAATAGTAAATATAAATATTTATTATTCCAAACAGTTACACATTAAAGGTAAACCACCTTACTATTACGTAAATCTATTAGGAACTCCTAAGCGTTCTAAGATACAAACTGGCACAAAGGATTGATCGACATCCAAGGGGTTCGTCTGTTGTTTTTGTGAACATTAGGTCAAAGGAGAAGGCCATAGGGCTAAGTCAAGTTTGGCCTAGCAAAGTCAACTGAAGCAGTTTTCACCCGATGTAGTTCAAACTTGGTGTAAGGTTGAAGACAAGAAGAAATGGATTGCAGTTTGAGAAAAATCAGTCAAAAGTCAAGGTCACAGAACAAGGTCAAAACTTCATCTGTATGTCAACAATATGACTAATGCAATGTTGGTCTGATTCCAATCCAACTTCCCTCCTGTTTCCTTGCTCGTTGTTTTGGGGGAGGTTCGGAGATGTCGATTGGGACTTGATGTGTGGAGGAGCCATAGCAAGGTACCATAATGAACTCCACGGTGTGTGGAAGTTTGGTAGCTAGGTGGATGCCTCACTTGCGTCTCCACTCTGCTCTGCCCGCTCCCCTACTCCTTGGGTCCCTGTCACTGCCTCAATTAATTTTGCAAGGCTCTTCTATTGTTGCATCTTCCTTACTTTTTTCCTATCCTCCCTATTCTATCTTTGGCTTTTAACCCGTGGATTGCGGCCACAGCTCAGGCTGGGAAGCATCGCGTTGTGAGCCACATCAGGCTGTGCTGGCCATGCATCACCACAAACTACTCCACCTCTATGCAAACTTATGCATGGTGCTACGCAAAGACGAAGAGAGAGAGTTTTTTTTATTTTTTTTCACCAGATGATGCCATGGCTGTTTATCTTCATGTTTATAATAAACAATAACAAAAAATATATATATGTTTTCCTTTTTTCACTACACCCCTACGCAAACTTACGCATGGCCCCAAGCAAAGACGGAGTTGATGCCCTGGGTGTTTATCTTCAAGTTTATAATAAACAAAAACTATAAAAAAAAAAAAAAATGCGCACTGCAGGGTGGGATAAAAAAAAAAAAAAAAAGGTAATTGCGCAATCCACATTCCACATTCGTAAAAATTCTCGTCATAACCTTTTAGTAGGTTGCAACAGGAAGGATTAGGGTATGCCCATGGGCTATTGGTCTGGCCAATTGTATGGATCATGGTGGTTTGACACCACTCCAGTGTGTGGACCTCTGTGGTGGCAGACCTCTGTAGGGGCGGAACTGTTACTGAGCTGTAGCTTTCAAATCCGGGAGTGCTGTTGCTTAATCGTAGGACTCTCGGCCAATACCCAGTGGCCCATCATTGTGCTGGGAGACTTTTGCTCTCCCATATGATGTTACTATCCCTTCTTGGTAGAGTAGGGAGTGCATGCTTGGAGCTTGATCCCTACTTGGGTCATTCCCGGGCCTCTGGACTCCAGGTTCAGCCCAAATAATCCTTTCTTTTCAATAGTCATGGTGAAACCTTTCTTTCCCAAAGGAAATCATGGAAATTGTTCCTGGTTCCCTCTCCCCCAGTTCTGCTGATTTTTTTTACTCTGATGGTGACCCCGACTTGTCTTCCTGGTACTTCTCTGGCTCTTTCCACTGTTTCTCTGCCTGTTTCATCCTGCTGAACTGCACCATCTCCTGTTTCACAGACCTTTCCATGTACAACTCTACCTGTTCATCTTCTGTAGTAACTTTTGAACCTTATCTGCCTCTGCCCCTTCCTCCTGTCCTGTTTCTTTGGCTTCCTCGTCCCGTCCTCTTACTGCTTCCCGTCTCATTAAATCTGTCTTGACCACCTCTTTTTTTCTACCCCCAAACCTGGTCTCAGTTATTTAACATCAGTTCCCAAACAGATGACCTCTCACCCCATCTTTTCCTGTTACTACATGTAGGCTCCGTCATTACATTCGTTGAATAACCCAACAGCTCTCATCTCCTCAAAGGACAAAATGCAGCTCAAGCAGAAAAAGCAGTATCATTAGTTGACTCATCAGACAATCCAATCTTTGTCTCTCCAGACGTACAATAGAATTTAGCAACAGGCACCGTCCGCCTTCCCTCTTTCATGTCTTTTGGAAATAGAAATGTCACTGACTGTGCAAAAGATATAAAACTCATTCTCTCCGAACAGTATCACCAGATCTTTTCAGTCCAGTGCTATACAATCCTTCACCGCCAACATCGCCATAATAGTATTCAAATCCCGAGATCTTCCCTCCTCCGTCATTGTTGAAGGTACAGTCCTCTCTGTTAACCCATACATTCCTCCCCCTCGTCAATGCACTTCCTAATGTCTTTTTGGCCATCCAGCAAAGTATTACCAGTCACCGGCTGTCTGCCATAATTGCTGGCAAGCTGGATACCCAGCGTCCACTTGCATATCGACCTTCTAATCCTGCCTGAACTGTGTGGGGCATCATACTATTTCCGATAAAAGATGCCCTACTTATATTTTGAAGCTGAAGTGTCCCATATTCGATGGAAAGTAGAGTTTACCCTCCGAGAAGCCTGTCAACAACTACTTCGCTTGGGGCACTCCCCTGGCATCTCATATGCATGCATGGCCCGACCCACTCCTTTATGACAGGTTTCAAGCTCATTCAGTGTCTCTACTTCTGTACCTCTCTCAAATTCCTTTGCTATTCTTGCCTCTCTTCCTGACTCCTCTACTTCCTTTTCCTCTCTTGTTAGTTCTGCTCCCGCTACCCCTCCTCCCTCCCATACAGTATACTCCCTTTCTTCTCCCAGAGCTAACAAATATAAACGTGCTTTTGTATCCTCTCCATCTCATATTCCTGGTCTCTCTCCCCCACCCCCTCTTCCTTTCCTGCCCAGCCTATCCAGTGTTCCCCCTCCTCCAAACAGCAGCATCATAATGCTATGCCACCAGCTCGCACTCAACCTTTGTTCTCTCCCATGGAAGAAGAATCCCTGCAATGTATCATCAATTATCTTCACTGTCCCTCTTCCTTGCCTACCCTTGTCATTGCGAAAATAAATTCCCCCCCTTTCCCACTCCCTGCCACTCCCATTCCTCCTACCTCTCCTGAACCTTCCTCTTCCATTCTTTCTACCTCTCTTGCACTTCCTCTTCCTCTCTCTTCTGTTTCCCACTCTTCCTCTATTCACCCACCTGCCTTCTCTATGATCACTGTGCCCTCCCCATCTTCCTCGATGTCTTCCTTTCTTGATTTACCTGTGTCTCCTGGATAGTCTCTCCCTCAATGCTGTAAACAATTTCTGTGCTCCTCCCACGCTTGATTCTCCATAGTCATGACACCCCTTCAGTGGATTATTAGAGGCTTCCGTACCCGTCGTACAGACCTTCGTATTTTTATTTTCTTCCATAATCCTCTTCTTATCTCCCTTCGAGAAACCTTTCTTCACCCTTTCCCGGTTCCTATTCCTGGTTATACTTTTCTTGAATCCCCTGCTTTATATGATGCTGCCCTCCTTATCTGAAATGATGTCCACTTTGAACCTCTTCTTATTTCTTCTAGTTTAACATCAGTGATTTGCAGATTGCTTGAAACTATTATCAAAGACAAATTTGTGAAACATTTAGAAGCAAATAACCCCATCAAAGATTCACAACATGGTTTTCAGAATAATTGCTCTTGCCTCACGAATCTGTTGGACTTTTTTAACGACATACTGAACATGTATGATGAGACTAAATCTGTTGACGTTGTCTGTCTCGATTTTCAAAAGACTTTTGACAAAGTTCCACACAAAAGACTCGTTCAGAAGCTAAAGGTATATGGGTTCAGTGGCAGTGTGCTTGGGTGGGTCAAAGATTGGCTCACCGGGCGAAAGCAAGGAGTAGTAATAAATGGAAAGGAGTCAGACTGGATATACCTTACAAGTGGAGTGCCACAGGGTTGAGTGTTTGGTCCAGCTCTTTTTTTTTAATATACATAAATGATACTGATGAAGGATCATGTTGTAAGATTTCAAAACTTGCTGATGACGCTAAAATACGTAACAGGGCAGATACAACATTGCAGAGACAGGCAATTCAGAGAGATCTTGATCATCTGATTAACTGGGCCCAAACATAGCATATGGATTTCAATTTTAACAAATGTAAAGTTCTAAACATTGGCAGTAATAATGTAAGAGCTAGTTATAACATGAATAATGTCCAACTTGATAAGGTTAATCATGAAAAAGAAGTAGGAGTTATAACGAGTGATCTCAAACGAAGCAAACAATGTACACAAGCTGTAATGGAAGCCAATGAATTGATTGGATTCATAGATAGAGCATTTGAATATAAATCCAATTATATCATCCTAACTTTGAATAATTCCTTAGTACACCCGCACTTGAAGTATTGCGTTCAATTTTCGTTGCTGTATTATAAAAAAGCTATGGAGAAACTTGAGACAGTAGAGCGAAGAGTGACAAAGATGATACCTAGATTGAGAAACAAACCATATGAAGAACGTTTAGAAGCCCTGAATCTCTTTACCCTAACTAAACGCAGGTTATGAGGAGATTGAACTCAGGTATTCAAAATATTCAAAGAACACGATAATATGGCGGTTGATATTTCACAATTGATCACTCAAATCACGGTAGAGGTAATGGTCACAAAATTATTGGTAAACGATTTCATTCACATGAAGCTAAGCATTTTATCTATAATAAACTTGTAGATATATGGAACAACTTGGCCACAAATGTAGTGAACTGTGATATGGTACTAACCTTTAAAAATCGCTTGGATAAGTATCTGTTATCTGACCCTCAGATAACTATGGTCACTCCTAAATAACACCTTTCTGTGGAGTAATGGCCACAAAATTATGGAAATGTGTTTCCAATCCCATGAACCAAAATATGTGGAACGGACTAACTTTTACCAGCTACACAAAATTTTATTCCCCTTCTGTCTATAAGACACCCCGTAAATATGTGGAACAAATTTACTGTTACCAGCTAAGAGAAATTTAATTCCCCTCATGTCTACAAGACACTCTGTAAAGTTAATATGCCCGTACATAGCGTCGTGTCACGTCATTATATATTTATCAATTTGTTAAATGCAAATAAAGTAGTATAAGCAGACTAGGATCTGCACAAATAGCCCTGAGTTAACGATCACTACTCTTACTTTCGACCTTTGATGGGCTGTGAATCGCTGATGGTCCTTGTTAGTATAGTGACCACTGTCGGGATTTTTTTTTAATTTTTATGTACCAGGGGTCACTGCTTCAGGAGATAACGTGTGTACCTGTCCCACATAGGAAATTTCCTTGGCTCAATGAAGTGAACGGAGCTGGGGCCTGATTGACTGCTGCCTACCTTAAAAGTGCCAGGCAAGGCTGCTGCACCACCCCTAAACACCCATACCGTGCAATTTCCACACTGTGTCTACAGACGCCCCATTAACTCAACTTACGGTACCCATTCATAACGTCATGCCTTATTTGTTTATTTGATTACTCATTATACTTTATTACTTTCTCTGTCAACTTACTCAAACTTGTAGCTTACAGATAAAGTATGATAGAATGTAATGTTTCCCTTCAGACTTTCCTATAATATTTCCATGGTAGTTTTATCCATGCTGCGTGGTGATTCTTCCCATTTTTTCATACCAGTTTTACCTGGAGGGTTTGGAGGCGAGGGAAGCCTTCATGCTTTACTATCCTAATCCTTCAGCATGTAGAATTAGATCTTGTAGTCATAGTCTACTCTGTAACAAGCAGCCTTGAAAGGACCATAAGGTCTGTTGCTTTTTACTTTCCTTTGTATTCCTTTGTATTCTATTCCTCATACTTCTGCTCGTGTCTTTCTCCATCAGTGGATCACTGTACTGTAAGCTTTTTCTGTTTCTCACCTTCTGTCCCTCTTGATTTTCCTAACTTGTCTCCTTCCTTCATTCCCTTCCTCCTTCGTTTCTTCTTCTTGGTGCCTTCAGTTGCCGGCATTCCCTGTAGGGAGACTCTGTAGTCATTAGTCACAAATTGTGGACGGCCGTAATAACAGTTTCTTTCTTCTCAAATCTTTTTATCCTTATCACTGGCACCTCTACTCACTTTGATCTCTGTTCTCATTCCTCTCTTGTTTGGATCTATCCCTTTGCTCATCTTCAGTTTTTCTCCATTTACATTGGTCGGTATTAGAAGACAATCTTTTTTGTGACTGCTGTCCCGTCAAACTCTCTCTTGCCTCTTACTGTTCTCTCCCTTGTCCCCCTGTTGGCAATTTCATGCTGTTGACTGGGAGTTATTTTCTTCCCTTAACCCCTTAACCGCGGGGCGTCACTTTCGTGATGCTCGGCCACAATGGCTCATACCGCGGGGCGTCACTTTTGTGATTCTGTGTTATTTTGAATTATCCTGGGCTCTCAAGTGGTGGCTTGTATCATCTATCAGTACTGCCAATGTCCAACATTAGTCACCACTCCAAATCTCATCTGTACTCCCATCCATTGTTGACATTTTAGCGATTTTACCCCCTTCGTGACTCCCCTCCCTACCTGCCCTCCATTACCCTCTCCTCTCACCTCACACGCCGCGCTGCGCTACGGAAATTTCCCCCTGATTTTTCCACAGATTTCATCCATTGAAATAAGCCCTATGCCCTATATTTTTACCAAATAATATACCAAAAAAAAAACAGGTAAGTGATAGTGTTATACTCCAGAAATTGGCTAATTATCACCTGACAAAACCTCACATGCATTCATTCGCTATATTACCACGGTAATTTCCCCTTTGATTTATGCCTTGTAATCGATGTCTGTAATAAAAATATATATCAGAAAGGAAGGGAGAATCCTAACTGACATTTACATTCACCTGGAACTACCTATTTCTTTATTTATTGCTGAGATTTTCTACCTATAAAAAATTAGCCTGTAAGTTAGCAACAGTCAGCCTAAAGTGTCATTGTCAACCCTTCCCTTCTCAGATAAGACGCAGCTTTTAGTTCCTTGTCCTCCACTGTAGAGAAAACATGTCGCACTCGCGCCCCGCCATTCCTGCCGCTTCTGCGCCCATTGCAAAGGGCCCCGTGACCTCTACTCCAAAGAAAAGTGTTGAGGCAAGCAGGAAAGGCCTCAGTGACTCTGCAGTGGCACGAGAACTTGCAGAATTGTCCATGATAATGATGGACAGTGACTATGACGATTCGGGTGAATCGTGTGATGAGCCGGGTGAGGTTATCGCGCCAGAAACAGCGACAACAAGTGCTTCAACAAGTGAATCAGTGTCTAGCTCCAAGGGAAAGGAGCCTTTAGTGCAGGAAGGACAAGAATTTGGGAAGGGAGTGAAAAGGCAGTGTGTTAGCCCCAGAACAATGCCCCTACGTGACCCAGCCCGCCATGAGTCACGAGTGCATTCACCTCCCCGTTCCCCAAGCCCCGCTTTACTCATCTCGTCATCATCGTCGGCTGAGTTATCTCCGGAGTCTTCGTCATCGGAGTCAACACCAGCATCAACAGTGAAGGCAGGCCGTAGAGGTAGAGGTAGATCTAAGAGAGTGAAAAGTAGTGTAGCTTTTAGGGTAAGGGCTGCTAGTGCTGTACGGCAACCTAGGGTCAGTGAGAGTGACCTTGACAGAGATAAGCCTCCCTCACAGCCAACCTCCACCACCACCACCACCACCACCCGCCCTCCACCGCCACGCCAGGGAATCCTGGATGCCTTCGCGTGGACGGAAGGGTCAGATTTTGTCCCCGAAAATCTGGTTTTCGATGAGAGCTCCTCAGGAGTTCAGCCTGCTTTCACTATGGACGAAAATGCTGAGTGTGTCGACTACCTTTTGGCCTTCCTAGATGACGAAGTCATGCAGCACATATGTGATGAGACCAACAGGTACGAATCACAACGTGCTGCTAGTGGTACAGGTGCAGCCAAGATGCAACAGTGGTCCATGCTGGGAGTGCAGGAGCTGTATGTGTTCTTTGCCCTCATGCTTCTTATGCCACACTCCAAGAAGCATGAGTTGGAAGAATACTGGTCCATGGACCCCTTACTACCCTCACCCACCTTCAATAAGTACATGGCCAGAGATCGCTTCCAGAACATCATGGGAAACCTGCACTTTGCCGACAATGATGTACCTTCCCAAACCGACCCACTCTGGAAGATCCGGGAGATTCTGAGCAGAATGAAGGATAAGTTCATGTCATTCTTCCACCCATTTCAGAAGGTTGTCATTGATGAATCCTTGGTTTTGTTCAAAGGACGTCTTTGGTTTGTTCAGTACATTCCAAGCAAACGCCATCGCTTTGGAATTAAGTTCTTTGTACTGTGCGACTGTAAGACGGGGTACATCCTTGCCTTCGTCATATATTCAGCCAGCACTGTCGATCTCGATAAAACTCACCCCCTTGGCTTCTCAGGCTGTGTAGTGAAAGTGCTCCTAGAAAAGTATTTTGGTGGGAAGCATGTGCTGTATACAGACAACTACTATACAGCACCGAAACTTGCCAAATACCTTTCTGAGCACGGCATTGGCTCCTGCGGCACTGTGAAAAGTAATCGTGCCAACTTCCCCAAATTCTCAGAGGCGGGAACCTCGCAGCGAGGAGACGTGCACCTACGCAAGTGTGAGAAGATGCTGGCAATACGGTGGTATGACAAGAGAGTCGTGCACATGCTCACCACCGTACATAAGGGGGAGATGAGAGACAGTGGGAAGGTCGACCATGCGACAGGCGAACCTGTGATGAAACCTGATGCTGTGTTGGACTATAATATCAACATGCGGCTGGTGGACAAGTCCGACATGATGATTGGTGAGATCGACTGCCTCAGGAAGAATACTAGGTGGTACAGGAAAGTTTTCCTGCATCTCATGGATATGACGATGCTGAATGCCTTCATCCTGTACAAGATGAAGGTCAAGCCACCCAAGTCCTTCTCCCTGAGGTTGTTCGCCAGGACTTGTGTCCAGCAGCTGCTGGAAAGATATGGTAGGGTGCAAGCAGCAACTCCAAGGCGCCATCCAGTTACACTTCCCGACCGACTTGAGCAGAGGGCGTATATGGATCGGCACAGACTTGAGCTAATGCCTGCCACAGGGAAAAGGAAGGCTGCGATTCGCAGGTGTCAGGTATGTGCGCATACCACACGCCGCACACCTGAGCATAAACGCACCTCTTGGCAGTGCGCTGAGTGCCAGGTTCCCCTCTGTGTTACCTGCTTCTTCGATTATCACAGCCAGAAGCAGTTCTAACAGTGCAAGTGTGGAAGCAGAATTATTTGGAAATAATGTGTAAATAATGTGTAAATAATGTGTAAATAGCAGGTGAAAGCAATGGATGTTCAGTTCATATGATTGAACAGTGTATTATAGTTTTATCTTACTGAAAGTGACAGTGAATAACATAGTGTAAATAAAATAGCAGGGTAAATATTGAAAATAGAATAGAAAATGTAAATAGTAATGTAAGTAATTAGTAATATAAGAATATGAGTACAAATAATTTATGTTATAACAGTGAGAGTGAATCCGTGGCTCTCTACGTATTTTACTGACTGAAAAATTGAATGACTTCAGTGACAATAAACTAATACGACTGAAGGAAACTTATGGAGAAAGACTCCAGATATATATAAGTGTGATATAGTAATAGAAATATAAAGTGTGAGGGGTTTTATGAATAATAAATGACAGAGTGCCTAGAGCGAACTAGCGCAAGTGCGACGATCAGACGCGCTCGTAATTTCCATTGCTTTCACAGTGTTTTTTTTTTTAGTATGGATCCCAAACTAATTGAAAATTGTAGAATAGTGTTTATAGTGTTTGTATCTGGCTGTGGTAATCATATTACGGGTTGTTGGGAAGTGTAAAGTGGAGACTTAGTTACCCTACTTCAGAGGTTTCCACAAGTCCTATGGTAACCGACGAAGGCTCAACAATCATTCCAGGAGAAAGCTGAAGGTCTGTGCCATATGTAATTTTATTATTCTAGGACTAATAACTGATTTTTGGCAAATATTTTTTGAGAGTCTGTTGGAGCCCAAATAACCCCGCGGGACACGCAAGTCATTGGTAAACAAGCCCGCGGTGTAGGGGTTAAAGTGCCCCCACTTCCTCCTTCGTCTTTCTGGTCTGCACAAGATATGCTGTCCTTCTTCCTTGTCCTGGTTTTAGGTACTGCTCTCACCGCCATTCCCCGTGATACACGACCGTCAACTACCAAACATGTTCCAATCTCTCCGTTTGAAACGTGCCACCTGGAAAAGTTTTCGTTGTAAACAGTCCACCTCCGATTAGATTCATAGCCTCCTCATTTTTCACTGTGCTTCCACTGCCTTCTGTCGTACCATCCGTCAGGCTAAACGTTCTAGTTGGAGAGACTATGTTTCTTCAATATCTGTAAGTACATCTGTTGGAGCAGTTTGATCTCATCTTCGTAGATTGTCGGGTAAATACGGATATATCCCACCCCAAGCCTCGGTTCTTCATAATGATGGCCAGTCTGTATCTGATACTTCCTTAGTTGCAGATGCCTTAGGTAGTTATTATAACCTTATTAGTAGTGGGTCTCATCTCTCTCCAGAATTTCATTGTCTTGAATCTGATTCTGAATCCATACCAATTTCTTTTACGTTGTCAGCTGAGGGAGTTCTTAACACTCTCTTCTCTCTTCGTGAATTGTCATCTTCTTATAAGTTCTGTAAAAATACAAGTGAAGGACTTGAAGGTGTTCATTACAGTATGTTAAAACATCTCTCCCCACAAACCACGTCCATTCCCTTGGCCCTTCATAATAATTTTTGGACTGAAAGTTTCTTTCCTTCTGATCAACATATAGCGATCATCCTTCCGTTTCTTAAACCTGGTAAACCTGGCACCATCCTCAAGATTACCGTCCCATAGCCCTGTCTAGCTGTTTATGTAAAGTAAACTGCTTGAATGGATAGTCAATACTCAACGCATGTGGCACCTTGAATCCCGTAGTCCTCTTTCTCACTTACAGTTTGTATCACAAAGCACACAGCACCTAAAATCCCCTCCTCAAACTCGAATATTTTATCCGCTCTGCATTTTCACTCCACGAGTCGGTCACTGCCATCTCTCTCTCTCTCTTTAGAAAAGCCTACGACACTGCATGAAGATATCATATTCTTCGTTGTCTTCGTTCTCTTGGTCTTCATGGTAACATAGGTTTTTTCCTTCAAATTTTCTTTTCCTCCGAACCTTTCATGTCCATCTAAGAGACCACCATTCCCGTACCTTTACCTAGCATGAAGGTGTCCCCTAAGGCTGCGTCCTTAGTACTATCATTTTTCTTATAGATATAAATGGCATTATCTCTTCTATATCCCATTCTGTTTCGGCCTTTCTGTATGTTGAAGATTTAGCTATTTACTGTATGCTGCAGATTCAGGTCTGTCTCGGCTCCAATCCCTTCTTCAGTCCGCCATCGATGCTGCCGCCACGTGGGCTAATCCTGTGCGGTAATGTTTACTCGTTCGCGAACAATACCACAGCCTTCTCTGCACTTATATATCATCCTTTTCCCATACCGATCCTCTACCACATTTTTTGTCCTCACATTTGAGTCTCGGTTAAATTGGAATACGCATATTTCGTCCCTCAATTTTTCTTCCCTTATTGTCTTCGTTTGCTGCAAAAGCTGTCTCATCTTTCATGGGGTGCTGATTGCGTCACACTTCTTAGTCTTCACTCGGTCTTTATTCTTTCCAAACTCGATTATGGTTGCCAGGTCTATTTCATGCCACGACTTGCACTATTTCAAAGCTAATTCTGTTCATCATACTGGCCTTCGTCTAGCTATTCGTGCTTTTCGTTCGACTACCACTATAAGTTTTTGTGCTGACTCAGGCATTTTTCCCCCTCTCTTGTCATCTTTTTTTTTTTTTTTTCAATATCAGGTCCTATACACATCACTTTCAGTTCCCTACAGACAAGTTACTCCGTCCTCCTAGCCTTCTCCAACGCTCTCTTCACTCGGTCTCCCATCTCCTTCCATTCCCCATTCGGTTCCCCACCCTTCTTCAGTTTATTGTTATGTTTTTCCTCCTACTCTTCCACTAGGTCCAGTTTCCTTCCCACCTTGGCTTCTGCCTCCAGCGGTGGTCTGTCCTTCTTTTCTCCCATCTTCTAAGTCTTTTCTTTCCCCAGATTCCATTCGCCCCCATTTTTCTGAACATGTGTCCTGTCACTCTTCCGCCACGCATATCATACTGACGGCCCTAAATTTTGTCATAGTATCGGGTTTGCTGTTGTGTTCCCTGACTCCTCCTTCCACAGTACACTTCCCTCCATTGCAAGTATCCTTACCGCAGAACTATATGTTACTCTTTTTGCTCTGAAGTCTCCTCCTGCATTCTCTTCCTCCATCTTTGTTATCTTCTCCGATTTTCTCAGTGCGCTCACTTTGTTACACACATATCCTTCTTCTTATCCTCTAATCACCCAAATTCAGAAATGGGTGTTCTCCCTTCCTCTTAGAAAATAGAGTCAGTTTGCTTCTGCTGGGTTCCTAGCCATACTGGGATCACACGTAATGAACAAACTGACTCATTGGCATGCTCTGCTGATTTCTACTCTAGGTCCTCTGTCACGGGGTTTTTAATGTATATTCAGTATTAAAGGATAATTTTCAATAATACTTAAGAGCAGAGACAATGAATTGTCTTGTGAAAATCAAGCAATGATTACTTTATGCCGGCTTGCTTTGCCGATTCTCTAAGGACGAGAATTTATAAACTTTCTCAACAGTACACAGCAGAGACTAATTCCTCACAATTGCTGTCTGTTAGTACTGTTAGCCTCTGGAGAAAGTGACTTCACCCCTGACAATCAATAATTAATGCTATTAATGATAACAGATTCTTGCTGGTGCATTAACTCCTGGTTGCACAACGGATTTTAAGCTTAATACAAAAGGACTGGCCTAAGTACCGGTTATGAATAGCAAAGCATTTATGCAAACTAGGAGCTATAAGTGAAAAAAGCTTAATATGAAAAATAAAACACGAGTTTACTTTACATTAAGCTCGAGAAAAGGAACTGTTAATTTATTGATTACAATAAAATAAATTTACGTTACATTTCAAAATGAATTCACAATGAGGAGATCGCACTCACTCGCTCACTCAAAAGCTAACTCTTAAACCTAGTAAAAAAAACGAAAAAAAAATACTGGTCAGAAAAGTGGACAAAGTGGATGACTGGGCGTCGTTACTGGAAGGACAATGCACACGCTAAGTCTCTCGCCAGTCATGCTAGGTGGGAATACGGCGGCGGTGGGAACTGCGTCGTACTAAGGACACTGCCACACACACTACCTGCTTCGGCGGCGTACAAATCTTGACTGACTTCAAATCGTGGGAAAGAGGAGAGTGTCCAGCTGCATTGCTAACGGCTAGAATGAGTGAAACATGCCCATAATAAATCGCTCAGCGGAAGTGCTAATATCTCGCACAAAGACGATCATTTATGACACAGTGAAAAATTGTTCTGAAAACACTCCCGACCAGGTGAATACGTAGCGGTTAAACTGAGCAATAAATACTGGGATTCCACTAGAGTTCGCGGTTTCCCACCAAAGCCAATGTCACGAGCCAACTCGTGACATTATGCCCCATGAAATCAATTTTTTTTTTTTCTTCAGAAAAAAAAAATTTCAATATACATACATATAAATCCCAACTCAGTCACACAAGATTCACACTGTGTTGTGTGTGTGTGCTATCCTGCTATAGGAGAAAGTCACAGTTGCCAGTGAGCAAAAAAAACTCATATTTACATTAATAGAAGCAAGCTTCAGGGAAAAACTCCATGACGACGGTGAAAAATCCTGTGCTTAGGTCAAACTGAGCGAAAAGTTCACTACATTTACATTAACAACTAATTGTTATGTAGTGTGATGTAAGTAATACACGGTGTATGTGTGACAGTTGTGGTGTAACTGTACCTACGTGTAAAATTACATAATGCAAATCAATAGTAAATGATGACGACAAGGCAGAAGAGAAGAGGTGGCAGCATGCGTTAGGGACGATCAGCTGTTCTGCACGGCATTGCTGCACCCACCAGCTGCACCTGCGAAAACAATCAAGGTGGAGCATGAAAAGTGTCATTTCTCTCTCTCTGCCTAGCAACCAGTACTTATGTTACAAAAAGTACACTATTTACATTATTAACCAGGAAACGTAGTCAAGGCGTTTCTGCAGGACATCAAACGCTGACCCAGTTTACTGGTGAAACCCTAAACTTAATTAGCGAAAAGACTGGGCGTTTGTGCAGGACATCAAATGCTGCAATTCGCTAAATTAACCAGGGAACGTGGTCATGAGCGAAAAGACTGGGTGTCTGTGCAGGACATCAAATGCTGCGATTCGCTAATGGGACCCAGTTTAACTAACTCTATGCTTACGATTAATGACAGGAAGATGAGAATCGCTACGCAGTCTCAGGCATGTCACGTTTTAACACCCACCGTGGGTATGAACACTCGTGTGGATATTGTGCATTCTCCGGGAATCCTCAGAAAGGCCCACAGCTCGAGAGTTTCCACAAGGTAATTAATACACAGCCTCGGACTGTCTCTGCAGGATTCTCAAACTTCCCCCTTAACTTATGGTATACATGTATGTACAGGCACTGGACATACTGTGTCCTGTGGGGCCAACGGACGAGACGTCAGCAATTACTGGTACACTTTTAACTGGGAACCAGGCTGGTCCTTGGATTACTCAAATCTCTGAGGATGCCTATCTTACGGAACCCAGCATACAACAGTTGCCCGTGTTAGTCAGCAGTTAGCAGGCAAGACATCAGGTCTGCACCTACGTTATCACTTCCCTTGATGCATCTCACAAGGTTAAACTGCTGTAAATACAGTGTCCAGCGTGTCAGTCTTGCATTTGCCATCTTGGTCGTGCTGAGACTAGTAAGTGGCATATGATCAGTTTCCAGAGCGAATGGTGCTCCGTATAAATAATAGTAATATTTCTTAACACCATCAACCACGGCCAAGAGTTCCTTCTCAACAGTACTGTAATTCCTCTCAGTGGGTTTTAGCTTACGGCTGTGGTATGCCACTGGGAAGATTCCACCTTCCGATTCCTGAATCAATATGGCACCTACTCCATCTTGTGAAGCATCAGTGCGCAGTATGAAAGGTTTGTTGGAATCAGGCAACTGCAAGATAGGCTCCTTGCATAACATGTTCTTAAGGGCAGTAAAAGATCTCTCTTGCACTTCTTCCCATTCAATGGTGTTTGGAGCATATTTCCGTAACATCTCGTACAACGGTTGGGCAATGAGAGCAAAGTTGGGGATAAAACTCCTATAATACCCCACTAGGCCAAGGAATGCCCTAACGTGTTTCTTGGTCACGGGTCTTGGGGTTTCTCTAACCTTCCTGATCTTGTCACCCTGACACCTGCAGTGATTGTTGCCAACAATATGTCCGAGGAATTCCACCTCACTGTGAGCAATCTTACATTTGCTAGGCTTCACAGTCATGTTGAAACTCTGGAGTCTACTGAAGACAATTTCCAAGAGTCTGAGGTGCTCCTCCAATGTGGCGGAGTGAACGAGGACATCATCAACGAACATCTCTACTCCTACAATACCATAGAGCACTTGTCTCATGGCACGATTGAATACTGCTGGGGAATTGGTAAGTCCAAATGGGAGGACTTTATACTCATACAACCCCCTAGGAGTAGCAAAGGCAGTGAACTGACGGCTCTTGGGGTGAAGGGGAATCTGGAAGAATCCCTTCGCCAAATCGAGCTTTGTGAAATATCGTGACCCTGCCAGCTTGGAGTAGATGGCAATGTGGTCACCCATCAGCTCAGCATCCACTTTGGTGATTGCATTGAGCCTCCTATAGTCGCCACATATCTTGACTCCACCGTCTTTCTTGCAAACTACTACCATTGGACTGCAGTAAGGAGATGAGGACTTTTCAATAATACCTGCCATCTCCATGTCAGCAATTTCGTTGTCTACTGCGCCCAGTAGTCGCATGGGAATCGGATATGGCTTAACCTTTACAGGAGTATCGCTGCTCAACTCAATCTTGTGACAATCAACCTTTGCAAGTCTAGGTTGGTCAGAGAAGACATCAGCATACTGACAGAGCAGTGACCTTATGGCATTCTGATCACCTAATGCTTAGTCAGCACTAAGTAAAACATCTCCGACAGTCTCTTCCTGACGGGACCGAGTGGTTAAGGGCTCATCATCATGGTCATCAGCTGGGATCACCGCGGCTGCCCCGGTTTCTTCCAGTGGCTGGTCACTGTCATCAGGTACCCGTAGGCCAGTCTCCTCGGGGTTTGACTCATGATAAGCCTTCAACATGTTAATGTGGAACTTTTTGCGAAGATTCCCCATCTGAGTTATGTAGTTGAGGTCTGAAATGCGCTCTACTACATCAAATGGACCCTTCCACTGTGCCAACAACTTGTTCTGGGCAGTGGGGAGTAACATCAAACACTTATCGCCTGGACTAAACTTCCGAAGTTTTGCCTTCTTATCATAATAGGCTTTCTGAACTTCATGCGCCTTGATCAATTCTTCCTTAGCTAACTCGCACGTCAACTGGAGGCGGTCAGCTAGATCAAGGACGTAGGTGTAGGTGGTCTTGACATCAGGGTCGGGTTCTTCATCGTCCCATAACTCACGAAGGACTTGAAGTGGTCCACGGACTGACCTTCCATACACCAGTTCAAAGGGTGAGAACTTCAAGGAGTGCTGTGGGGCTTCTCGATAAGCAAACAGAAGAGGAGCAATGAACCGCGGCCATTCCTTTGGCTGTTCGGTGGCCATGCACTTTAGCATCTTCTTGAGAGTCCTACTGAACCTCTCACATAGCCCGTTACACATGGGATGATAAGGCGTAGTTCGCAAGCCTCGGATGGACAACAACCTGAATGCTTCGTTCATCATTGCAGAGGCGAACTGCGAACCCCGGTCGCTTAAGACCTCTTTGGGGATACCTACGCGACAGAACACTTCGATCAATGCCTCAGCAACAGTGATGGCCTCTATATTCTTAAGGGCCCCGGCTTCAGGCCACCGTGTGCTGAAATCAACAATAGTGAGGATATACCTTGATCCATCACTTGCCCTAGGAGAGATTGGCTCAACAATGTCAACTGCTACTCTCTCGAACGGTTCAGAGATTATAGGCATTGGTTTCAATGGCGCAGGACGGACACGTCCACGATCAGTGGTATGCTGACACATGTCGCAGGAACGCACAAGCCTTTTTATTTCCTGTCCCATTCCTGGCCAGAAAAAGTCAGCATGGATGCGGTCTGAGGTTTTCTTTCGGCCCATGTGACCTCCCATGACTGAACAATGACCCAATTCAAACACTGCCCGGCGATACTTTGCGGGAACGATGAACTGCAGTCGAACCTCGCCCTGGGGTGTTTGTGACTCACGGTTTACCCGTCCTCGCTTGCGAAGGAACCTGGCTTGACCTCCCCGTGAATACTTAATCACTTTACCCTCCAGCTTCTTATGCACTGAGGCAAGTGTCGGGTCTGACTGTTGTTCTGGGACAACATCTTGACTACGAATCAAATCTTGCGGCGTTGCAATGGTCAATGGGGTGACATGATTCGGAGCCTTGGCCATGGCTCGTGTTACTGCAACAGCCGAAGTCTGAGTCGCAACATCTACGGTGCAACTGTTTTTGATGCACGGTATGTTGCCGATAATGAGGTTAAACAAGGGTTCTGGCATGACAACAGCAGCTGTCAAGCCAGTGTAGAAAGAAGATGCCATCTGGATATGTGCCTCAGGGAACAAACTCACTGACCCATCAATAAGTCTAACTTGGATCTGCTTACCCATGTACTCGTCGGGCCGAACTAAACTTTGCTTGACAGAGCAACCTGAGGAACCATTATCTCTCAGGACATTTACAGAAACACCTCCCACAAACCCTGGCTGAACAAGAAAGGCAGTGTTACTGGTGAAAGGGTCTGAGGAGGTAGCAGCCAGTCATTGGTGAGACTGCGGAACAAATGATACAGCAAATGTGGCACCCTGAGAACTTGATACCTGAGGGGTCGTGCTCACCATCTGAGGAGCTGGAGCATTGACCACCCGTGGAGGAGGGTTCACTGTCGCTGGGGAACTAGTGAACTGCGAAGTACCTGTACTGGCGGGTTTGGCACCACTGTACGCTTGTTGTGGCATAAGGGCTGCATTTGCATCCTGCCTCCAATACACTAATGTTGATTGTCCTGACTGAGGTTTGTCATTGCCCTGCTGCTGCTTGGAATACCAGTACTGCTGCTGGTCAGGGTTCTGCTTATCGTACCGCTTCCACTCAGGTTTCTGAGTGTTTTGTCCCTGGTCCTTCTTCTGCGGTTTTGGACCTTGGCCATTATTCTGAGAACGGCCCTGTTGCTGGGGTTCAGTCTGAGATGGTTTCCCAGATTTATCAGGTTTCCTATTCCAGGTATGTGCTTGCGAGTTTGATACCCGTATGCAGTGAAGAATGCGTCAGCCCTCGTCACCATTTGGCTGGCATTTCTTACCTGGCAGATCTTAAGCTGAGCCATAAGTTCAGTAGGCCATGACTTTTCCAGCTGTGTGCACAGCATAAGGTCAATTATCCCCTCACGCATGGAAGGAGTTTCATCTTTCTCCATCCACTCATCTAAGTAAATAGTAAGCCAGTTAAGAAACTGAACGGCAGTTTCTTTATCCTGTAAACGCGCCCTCATGAACTGACTCTTGGCATCGTCAACTGTGAGACCATACGCTTTGACGAGTGCGGCCTTCATCATCTCATACGTGAGATTGTCTCCACGAATTCTGTGGAGAATATCGAGGGCAGGGCCCTCAAACATGCTGAGAAACTGAAGCTGCTTAGCTGCATCATCCAGCTGGTAAAGTTGAGCCATGTCTTCAAAACGAGCTATGTATGGCTTGATTCGCTCGCCTTCCTTGTATGGGGGGAAGCTTGATGTGTGAGGTCGCCATAATATGTGCAGGGTTAGCGCTCGTGGAGCTTGGCCCAGCTGCACCAGATGTGTCTGAAGCCAAGGAATCTCACTTGAGCTTCAGCATTTCAAATTCATGTTTTTCGCGTGCTTCTTGCTCGGCATGTTCATGTTCTCGTTCTCTCTCACGTTGTTGTAACTCGTATTGACGTTCTCTCTCTCGTTCCTCACACTGTTCTCGCTCATGTTCTAACTCGAGTTCACGTTGTTTTTGTTTGTGTTCGCGATGTTTTCATTCGTGTTCGCGCTCCTTTTCGCGTTCCTCACGCTGAATTCGATGCTCCTCACGAGCATCATTCTCGCATTGCTGTTCGTAATTAAACCGAGAGAGGACAAAGTCTTTAATTTCAGTTCGGTCTGTAAGACCCATATATTTGGCTTCCTGTACATAGACGCTGGTGGACATGATGCTAACTCATCTAAGTAAATTAGCGACTCAGTACTGACTGCAATTTTTTCAGAGAAAGATGTCAATAATTGAGAATAAAGAATATAGGCACAGGTTAGTGGTGACCAGTTTTATCTAATTAAACTGGTAAAGAAAGAAAATTAAACAAACAACTGACTGTGAAAACTATTATGTAAATTAATAAAAATGAATCAATAATCACCAGTAAGGTAGTGCCTATAGACTTTAATGATAAATACCAAAGTATGAACGAGTGAGTATTCTCTCGTGAATAGCTTTAGAGCTAGGAGTTAATATCCTGGAATGAGGTCGCCAATTGTCACGGGGTTTTTAATGTATATTCAATATTAAAGGATAATTTTCAATAATACTTAAGAGCAGGGACAATGAACTGTCTTGTGAAAATCAAATGATGATTACTTTATACCGGCTTGCTTCGCCGATTCTCTAAGGACGAGAATTTATAAACTTTCTCAACAGTACACAGCAGAGACTAATTCCTCACAATTGCTGTTTGTTAGTACTGTCAGCCTCTGGAGAAAGTGACTTCACCCCTGACAATCAATAACTAATGCTATTAATGATAACAGATTCTTGCTGGTGCATCAACTCTTGGTTGCACAACGGATTTTAAGCTTAATACAAAAGGACTGGCCTAAGTACCAGTTATGAATAGCAAAGCGTTTATGCAAACTAGGAGCTATAAGTGAATTAAGCTTAATATCGAAAATAAATCACGAGTTTACATTACATTAAGCTCGAGAAAAGGAACTGTTAATTTATTGATTACAATAAAATAAATTTACGTTACATTTCAAAATGAATTCAAAATGAGGAGATCGCACTCACTCGTTCACTCAAAAGCTAACTCTTAAACCTAGGAAAAAAACGAAAAGAAAATACTGGTCAGAAAAATGGACAAAGCGGATGACTGGGCGTCGTTACTGGAAGGACAATGCACACGCTAAGTCTCTCGCCAATCACACTAGGTGGGAATACGGCGGTGGTGGGAACTGCGTTGTAGGAAGGACACTGCCACACACACATTACCTGCTTCCGCGGCATACAAATCTTGACTGACTTCAAATCGTGGGAAAGAGATGAGTGTCCAGCCGCATTGCTAACGGCTAGAATGAGTGAAACACGCCCATAATAAATCGCTCAGTGGAAGTGTTAATATCTCGCACAAAGACGATCATTTATGGCACAGTGAAAAATTGTTCTGAAAACACTCGCGACCGGGTGAATACATAGTGGTTAAACTGAGCGATAAATACTGGGATTCCACTAGAGTTCGTGGTTTCCCACCAAAGCCAATGTCTCGAGCCGACTCGTGACATCCTCCCTCCGCTCCATTCCGGCCTTTGATTGTTTCCCTCTTCTAACCCGTCTCTTCTGTGATCGTTGGCAATCCTCGTAAAGCCAACAGGTTTACAAAATACTGCATATTGTTAAATCCTCTGTTCCCTGGCACACGTCAACCCACCCTAATCGTTGATGGGATACTCTCCCTGCTCGTCTTTGCTTGGTCATACCCGCCTAGTTCATTGTCATTTGATAAGCCATGACCCTCAACCCTTCTGCCCACACTGTAACTGCCTTATGACTATCCATCATCTTTTTATTAATTGCCTGTTCACATTCCAACAACGTCTTGCAGCTTTCCCCTTCCTTTCCTCACTGCGTCGGCCCCCACTTTTTACTGATTTCCTAGGTGACTCTTCCACTGTTTCTGTTTCCAATATTATCACTTTTCTTACTGCACTTCATATCATACATTTAATATAATTATTTACTCCGCTCTCTCCTTAATTCCATATAGCCAAATTATGGTCTGGTGCTACGTCTTCATTATTCCTTCCTTCTTTCTTTCCTTCCGAACCAGCTGGTGAAATGGTTGATCATCCAAAGGGGTGATTTTTTTTCCCCTGTACAATACTACGTCGAGGGTCAAAGTCACATGGCAAGGCCAATTTAAACAGTCTCAACCCAAATCAGAATAACTTTGAGGAATGGTTTAGGGTATGGAAGGGATTAAGGTGTTCTAATCTGAGAACAACTCAACACCAAGTCCACATGAAAACGCCATAAGTCAAAGTGATATGGCAAGGTCATCTTGTACAAATCTGATCAGATTTAGATAAAAATTGATGGAAATGCAGATGTTGCAGCAGTAACGAAGCGATTTGATTTAAAGATAATCAGTGCATGGTCTAAGTCAGAAGAAAAGATCAAATTTGACCCATATGTGTTTGTGTATTAACAATATAACTAAAATATATTTATCTCACTCGGGCCAAACTTAATGGAAAGGTTGAAGTCTGTAAAGAGAACAGTAGGTCAAAGGCTAGGAATACATGGCAGAATCAACTCTGGGGAAGAGCTCGGAGTAAAGCCAATATAAAGGAATTCTACTGTAAAAACAATAATGCCATGGTCACAGGGCAAGGTTAAATGCTCGGCCATTATTCAAGCAGCTATTATTCGATTTGGGCCAAATTTGGCTGAAGTATTGAGGATCAGCCAAGGATGACAATATTCGATTTTGAGAGCAAGATATTAAAGGTCAAATTCACAAGGCAAGGTCAGTTCAGTTTTGATAAGATCTGAACCAGAGTTGGTAGAATACAGTATAAGGGTCAGGCAAAAATGAAGTAATTCAGTTTTAAAGCAATCGGTGAATAGTCGGGGTCACAGGGCAAAGTCAGATATTTCGGCCTTGAGATGGGTAGGTTTGCGCGAGTGTTGCACTCGCTGTGTGCCTACTGTTTCTCTTTAGCTGTCAGTGTGCATATATGAATCTCATCAGTGTATAAAAAGCAAAACATACGGGATCCTCCCGTATGTTTTGTTTTTAATGAATACTGGAGCCGGCCGTCCTCTCGTGTTGGCACGCAGGTTTAGAGAGTTTATCCATCTATTTATCTACCTATCTATATCCAGACACATTAATCATTAACCATATTCGCCTACATGTCATTCTGATCTTCGCCATCGGGATGTCCTCTCTTCAACTCACACACACCCTCACTCATGCATACCTTTTCCCCCGATGTCTCCATCTCATCACTGGACTTCCCCACCCCACCCCCACACACCCTCCACATCACTCACATGCAATCTCCTTGGCAATCTCGACGAGACTGAGGTTAGTGCAAATTACTGTAGTTTATCACAATGAAATCACAGTATATAAAGCTGATGTTCATTCATGTTGATCCAATGTAAAATTAAAGCTGCTTACCTAACCCTGTGACAATTTGTAAATAAGTCAGAGTGACCGAGAGTAATCGTGAACGTAAAAGAGTAGAGACAGGAGAGAATAAAGTGTCATAGTCTGTTTCAGAACAAAGCAACAGTACCAATGTGTGTGTGTGTGTGTGTGTGTGTGTGTGTGTGTGTGTGTGTGTGTGTGTGTGTGTGTGACAGCATGAAAGTGTAAAGGTGAACGATTAACAAAGTAAACGTGAGAGTGAAGTAATGAAAGCGACCAAGAGCGAATCTACTATAAGAAATTACGTAGTCTTCCTTCATCAGTCAGTTTAATGCATCACATCTGCATATTGCATTTCTCTTTTATGTTTGTGATATAAACTATCAAGAGTAAACTGGTATACATAGCATAACAAAGGCGTAGTGATCAAAATAACTCGCTCTGAAGGGGGAGCTACGAAATTCAGTGACATTAGAATATGATCCAAAATGTTTCATGCAGTCTGTGCTCTAAGAGGGTTTTCCTGCTTGTGCCTCAGGTCTGGAAAGCTGTGGTGGGAGTGCCGTGTTCCTTGGAGGCTTCAGGGAGGTGGCACACTTATTGGAGTCCTGGGAATGTGGGTCTGCTGCTGTTTCACCTACCACACCTTCCACGCACTCCACACCCACCACATCCAGGACACATTCTCCAGAAAGTGGTTCTGTGTACCCAGGTCCTACCGTTGCTGTTATATCACTGACCTCGCCTACACATATAGACAGAACCACATCCACGTTTACACACAAACAGTCACCTACGTTTACAGACAAACACACAGTTACACCTACACTGATAAGCAAACACTCACCCACACTTACCCAGACAGTTACCTTTACGAGTAAACATTCACCTACAATTCCGCAGAAGTACTCGCCCACACCTACACACCAGCCAACATCCACGCCTACACCCACAGGCAGCCCTAGACCCTGCCACTCCCCCATACCTTCTCCAGCCTCTCGCACCTCAGCCCCTACCCACATCGGAATGTGAGGATGCACCAGAGTGTTGGTGGAAAGAAGTCTCTTCCCAGCATGCCACACCAAACCTGCACCACATTAATGTAAGTTAATGTAAATTCACTGAGTTAAAGTTACCTGATTCTGAGCTTCCATTTGCAATGGCGAAGGCATAAGTACTGTGATCAAACCGTATTCCATATATGAAAGTACAGTATATACACTACTGTACCAAGTGTATGCATATAAGTACAGTATGTTAAGAAGAATATCTCATGAAAGCCTATTTTAATTCGGATCAATATTGGCACAAGCACTGTGAACTGTCACTCATGGATGAGTGAGGCTGGTCATCCTTGCCTTAAATGTCTGTAAGGAGTATCGGTAGGCTAGTCCTAGACCCTAACGTTCCTGACTGAGGAAAAAAAGGATTGTCTGATGGATGGATTTAATACCTTCAGATAATTTAATTTTGCTTTGGGGAGTCTTTTTAACCCGCCCCATCCCGACCACTTTTCCAACACTGACTCCCCCCAGTCCCGACCATTTTAGGAAATTTTTTTTTTTGACTCAAACCTTCGCTTTTGGTGAGAAACATCGAAAATTCATAGAGAAATCGCTCACCTGAGGTTTAAAATACTCATTACAGGTAGGAGTACCTCCTTACCTTACTGGGTTTTCTATCAGGCTGGCACCAAAGAAAACGAGTTCTATGGGAGGATAACTATTTCACACCACTCATAAACGGTATTTATTTATTTACTTGGTACGAATTTATATGTAGTACAAAAGTATATTGGTTTTCAACAGTAATATAGGCATTATAAGCATTGTTTCACTTACTAATACCTGACCTTTTTTTGCCACATTACCTGATCATCATTTCTAACTGTTTCTTCCTCTAATGCTATGTAAAGTTTGTCCTCCACATTGTCATTGATTGGGGAATCACTCTGGCCCTGAATTTCGTACCGTGGTATGACATGGCTATACTGGCCAGGTCACTGATAACAGTGAATTGCTGAGACAATGGCATGCAGGGGGGGAGGAGGTCATGCTGGGTAAGGCATTGTCCCTGCCTGGCATCTTGTTGAGGAAGGTGTCACGTGTATACGTACCAAAAATGACTCGCGAAAATTGAAAATTGTGCAAATTAGGGACCTTGCAATTTTTTCACGTTTATGTACGTCGACGGGATTGGCAGTGACAAAATGTGTGGACGTTAAAGAACGTCGACGGGACGCCGCGGGTTAAAACGGGAGGTGTAAATTACATCCTCCATTAGCCCTTAGCCATGGGGGGAGGGGTTCCGGCCACGGCACACGCCTCCCTACGGGCGATTTTTCCATACGAGATTTTGGAAAAAATACCCTTACTTCAAACCCTCATGTCTAACAAACTATAATAGCTAGAGATTCAAATTAAAGTTCATGACTCACCAACTCTTCCCCTTTCCAGTGATGGTATCCCGAGGTCTCTAGGTGGTCTCGTCAATGAGTAAGGATGAGTTGAAGACGAGTGGTTTTTCATGTTTTGGCGCGCTGCTCCCAGTGTGCGCCACTGGTTGCGGCCTCATCTCAGCTGGCTAGCGTTGGCAGCACTGCCTGGAGTGATGATTGTAGCACTGTCCGTGCGTCCTTGGAAGGAATGCGGAAGATTCCACTCGTTTTTTCCACTGCTCCTTACTTACCACCATGAGAATGAGTCCTCACCCGGTTCATGTGGCTCACCCAAGGATTTCCCGCCCGCATCATAATGCCTCTATGCCCCGTAGGTGTGTGGGAAAGGAAAAATCTCATCGTTTTTCTGTACTCACTTTTTCTGTAAGGAATATCTCTCCTTTACCTCGTTTTTCTGTTCTCACTTCTTCCGTAAATAATCATATTTCTCCTTTACTATGACACTTTGAACTGCACTGTACATCACCATTTCGCGTAATTACACTTTGACAAGTAAATGTTGTTGCTCTTTCACGCATTATTGTAGAATATGAGGTAATTATTTGTACTGTAAATCATACTGCTTTGTACTAATCAGGGTTATAGTGAAAATCATATAAATGTTTCACACAACGAACATTATTTGTACGTCACATCACATAATGCACTGATGCTCTTATTTGGCACAATCTCCCTGAGTATTAAGTGAAATAATTTAGGTATAGCCAAGCAGGTATTTTTCTTTGTGGCCTGCTCACAAGTGGTTTTCTTCCAATAATTTTCAAACCAATATCCAATACACAGTATCAATTTCTGTATTGCACTTACAATAAATAACTTATTTGCACTTGTTGAACTTATTATAAATGACTTACATCTTAGCACTTACTATACAGTGTACATACTATCACACTTCACTCATTTATGAAAATACACAAACTTGTGCATTGCTGTTCATTATTTACATTTCCCCACACCCCTGCTCAGTACTCACGCTCGGAGTGATACTCTGAGAAGCATTTGGGGCATAGGGGGACCTTGCATTCTGCACATTGGTACGAGGTCTCTTTTCATGCTAGGGGACGGCGTTTGGTTGTGTGGCAGACGTGGCACCGCCTGTATGCCAGACGACCTGCTGCTATTCTCCCTATCTCCACAATCTTGTGCCGACGGAAATACTCAGCACAGCTGAGCCTGTCAGCTGGAGCCACTGTTCCCCTCCTAGCACCTGTCACCTGAGCAGTTGAATATTGCTCAAGGAGTTCGCATGCAAGCTCTCTCTCAAACTCTCGTAAAGAGAGAGGTTTCCTTACAAGCTCCTTGAACAGTATGAAACTGTTCAGGACAGCTATATCAAGAAGGTGTAAGAACGCCTTCTTGTACCACCTGCAGGACTTACGTAGGCAATCTACCTCACCTATTTGCATGTCCGATTTATCAGCCAGCCGCATGTTGATATTGTAATCATTGACTGGATCTGGCTTTACCACGGGTTCCCTGGTCCTGTAGTCTGTTTTACCAGTATCCTCCAGCAGACCCTTATGAACTGTAGACAACATGTTAACCGGTCTCATATCATGCCAGAGAAGGGCTAACATGTTCTCACATTTCTTTGTCAGAAGGGCTCCTATCTCAGTATTTGCCAGAAATACTGGGAAATTCTTTCTGTTGGCCCTAACAGTTCCACAGGACACAGTACCATTGTCAAGCAAATACTTTATCAACGCCGGGGCTGTGTAATTATTATCGGTGAACAGAATGTGGTGCCTGTTGAAATACCTTTCCATCAGCACCTTCACTACTGATGCAGAGAATCCATGAGGATCATCGCTAGGTATATCAACATCTGTCACCGAGTAAACTATTACATACAGCACATATCCAGCTTTACAGTCACAAAGCACAAAGAATTTCAGGCCAAATCTGTGACGTTTTGATGGCACATACTGAATAAATGCAAGCCTGCCCCTCAATAACACCAGCGACTCGTCAATAGCCACTTTCTGGAATGGACGGAAAACCCTGGAGAATGACTCTTTCAGCATTGTCAGGATTGGTCTTATTTTCCATAACCTGTCATTCGATGCAGGCCCGTAATTTCGATTGAAATGTAGGAACCTCAGGATTGCCAGGTACCTATCACAGGCCATGTATTTTCCGAAGATAGGTGTGCCAACGAGTTCATCCACCGACCAATAGTCATGAAGCACATGTTTCTTTACGTGCGCCATCAGCATGGTCAGAGCGAGCCACACAGACATCTCCCCCACCTCTACAGGTATCCATTCACGCATGTGCGTGCTCTCGCTAGCAGGTACGTCCAGCCAACACATGCACATGGCCTGGTGAAAATTAATTTCATCCACCAGGTACTGCATAATTGCAGTCATGAAAATTGCCTTAAATAGACCACTAATAGTCCAAGGCCTGGGGGTAAGTGCATCCTCCTGCACACCTGCACCCTCCTCATCAAATGCCGGCACAGACGGCTCAAAGTCGGCACCATCCTCCAACACAGATGTATCTACTCTACTCACACATGGTAGGGCAGGCCGTCTGGCAGTTGCACTGCATTTTCCAAGCACTCGTGCACGACCACGTGCACGGCCACGGGCAGGGGGAGGGGAGGAGAGGGGGAGGGAGAGGGAGAGGGAGAGGTGGGGGAGGTGGGGTAGTAAGCGGGTGATAAATCACCTGATGCGGAACTCTCCTTTGAAGAGCTCGGCGCTGTGTTTCACCATGTGGCTCCCGTCTAGACAATACAACTCCTGAAGGGCCTGATTGAGGTGATTCTGCCCTTGAAGTGGTAGGCTGAGGTGTGGGGGAGCAGTGAAGGAAGATACGTCGGCGAGCAGGTGGTGAGAGTGTGGGGGAAATGGCTCTGTGGCGTTTTTTCTGCAGATGTCCGCCAGGTCCACGGCCACTTTCCTGATATCCTGGGTCATCTACCGCCTCCTCATCAGCAAAATCATCGCTGAAGAAGTCGGAGAGCCCTCTCTGGTGTTGGAGACCGAGCAGGGGATGGAGGGCGAGAGAGCTCGCTCTCCACGTGGTAGCTTTGTTTGCCCTCTGACGACGTACTCTCACTCAGTGTTCGAGATGACACAGTTTCATCTAGGGCATGTCCTATGGCACTATCACTAATCCCTTTCCCTGGCACAAAGGGCATGACTTTAGTGGGGGTCGATGAGGCGATCGGCCCTTCACGCGATGTTATGGAATCGGACGACATCAAGGAAGATGACATGGTTCCTTTCGCTACCACCGCTGAGTACAGACTGAACAGCACAACCGTGGGGTACCTGTGAGTCCTACCTACTCCGTAGGTATCACAGAAAACGGTCCCGCACTCAAACAGTGGCGGGAAGGTGAGTGCGGTATAGCAAGGCAACCGGCGGCCCTGCGCGCCCTGAATCCTGTCGTGCATACACGTCAACCGGCAGATAAGGGTTAATGCATTCAGTTCAGATCTATCCCTAGATATATAAAATCGTCTGTCCATTACAAAAATATACTGGAATAGTCATGGTAAGGGATTCTTTATTGATAAATTATATTAATCTAGTTCTCAACAGGGAATCAAAGGTCGGGCATTTTATATATATATATATATATATATATATATATATATATATATATATATATATATATATGCAGAGACTTCACTTCACCGTGAAGATATGTATGCAAAATAACCACAGGAGAAATGAAAGGAGCAACAGTGAGTACTTTCGTATAATACATTTTCAGACAGAGTGAGACAGAAACGTAAAGGGTAGAGGTCTTTTATGCACACCCGCAGCAGGGAGTGGCTCACAGAACAAAGGATGACATGTATTTTTACCTGCGGCTTAACTTATGGTCACCTGCAGCAAGGAGTGGAACACATCAAAGGATGACCTGAATCTAAAATTGGGTTATGGGTGATATGTACCTTTTTTTTTTTCTTCCTTAGGAATGCACGTGACAAAGGAGGAGGGATTAGGAGGGGAGGAAAGGGGAGGGGGAGGGAGGGGGAAGGGGGAGCGGGAGAGGGGGGAGGGAGGAGGGGATAATTACTGCTGCATAACTTAAGACCTAGAGGATTAATGCTAGGTGTATCCCACACAGGTGTGACTACACTACCAGGAGATGACAAGGAACAATTAGTTGTTAGTCTGGGGGATACTGCTTTAAAATTAATTCAGTTAACAATTTATCACACTTAAAATGACCATATCTCATGTTTACATTCTTTTCATATGTGCCAGAAATTAGACAAGATTCTATTACATTTCTTTCATCTAAGCTTTTTGATCTTGCTAGAATCTTAAAGCCTGTCCAGTCAATATGGTGATCACCGGATGCTTTGTGCTGAAATAAACCACTACTCTGTTGGGCTGTCCTTACACTGTACTTATTTTGTGAGATTCTAGTTTCCAAATCTTTTCCAGATTGCCCAATGTAAAAGTTTGTTACAGCCTTTAGGCGGGATTTTATAAACAACGCCTGATTTACTGAAAGGGCTGTTCTTGATGAGGGTTTTTTTTTTATGGTGTTCTCATATTTAAATACTACTTGTACATTGAGGTTCCTCAGTATGTGCACAACATCAAGAAAATTTTCATGGAAGGGGAGGACAAGGGTTCTTTGAATATTCTGGTGGTCTGGCTTATTAGTTTTCCCTTCAAGGAATCGTTTC
>NC_136986.1:30984881-31002381 GCF_032717465.1 Coenobita brevimanus
GGCCTACCTCGCCTCCTCCCTCCTTCAGATTCGCTCTGATAGACCTTTTTCACCACTCTATTGTTAGCCATTCTCTCCACATGACCATACCACTCAGTACACTCTCTTCGATTCTGGTGTCCACAGACTTCCTCATTCCACACCTTTCACTAATCACATTATTTCGTATCCTATCCACTCTGTATATTCAACATACATTCCTCAGCATTCCCATCTCCACTGATCTCACTCTTGAGTTTTCATTTTCATGCCACACCATAGTCTCACATCCATATGTTAAAGTTGGCACTAACACTCCTTCATGTAAGCCTCGTGCAGCTGCAACATTCAAGCCTCTGTTTCATATCATGGGCTTCATTCCACCAGCTACATTCCTTCCTTGTGTCACTCTACTTTCCACTTCTTTTGCACATTTTCCTCTCTTTTCTATCACTGTACCCAAGTATTTGAACTCTCTCACCAATTCCAGTCTCTCTCCATTCACTCAAACATCGCACTGGGAGTCACCTTCTCTCTTAGTAACCATCACTTTACTCTTTTCTACATTTACTCTCAAGGCGCGACGTTCACAGACATCAGCAAAACTCTGCACTGGTCTACGAAGGTCTTGTCCGGTATTTGCCAGTAGTACTGCATCATCAGCGTACAACAAATTTGAGACATTCCATCCACCACCACTCATTACCAACCCCATCCCCCTCTCCATTACTCGTATTTTTACTTCTCTTATCATCTCATCCATATATATATATTGAACAACCATGGGAACATCACACAACCTTGTCTCACGCCCACACCAATCGTGAACCATTCACTTAGATGCCCATTAACTCTTACATATGCTTCACTACCATCATAAAATCTCTTGACGGCACCTACCAGCTTACCATCTACACCGTACATGCGCAAAACTTTCGACAATCCTTCTCTGTCCACTTTGCTGTATGCTTTTTCCAGATCCATGCATGCCAAAAACACCTTATGGTCCTTCTCACAAGCCTTCTCCACTATCTGTCTCACTGTAAATATTTGATCCACACATCCTTTGCCACTCCTAAAGCAACCCTGTTCATCACTCACTAGGACTTCTTATCTCTCTTACTTCTCTATAATAATTCTTCCATATACCTTACCTTCCACACTCAACACTCTTATGCCACGATAATTCTTGCTCTCACTTCGCTCAC
The DNA here is from genome assembly GCF_032717465.1 of Coenobita brevimanus. Taxonomy (NCBI): domain Eukaryota; kingdom Metazoa; phylum Arthropoda; class Malacostraca; order Decapoda; family Coenobitidae; genus Coenobita; species Coenobita brevimanus. Next base: position 30,986,069 of record NC_136986.1, read on the forward strand.
CTTTATTTTTGCACAGGGGTACAATCACAGCCTTTTTCCAGTCTGCCGGCACAGCTTCACTCATCCCTGCCTTCTTACATATCTCCAACAAGCACTTCATTCCGCTCTCTCCATTACATTTTATCATCTCTACATACACCTTGTCAACCCCAGCTACTGTCCCATTTTTAAGCCGCTTCACAGCACTCTTCACCTGTGCGAGTGTCACTTCTCCTGGCACTGCATTCCTTCTCTACACACTCCCAAAACCAATCATGTTTACAGTAGCTCTGCTTTCTCCATTCCCATTCATCAGGCTTTCAAAATATTCTTTCCATCTGCTCCATACTTCATCCCCATGGGTTAATAATCTACCACCTACATCCTTCACACCATTACATTTCTTTCAGCTTTCACATCTACATTTTTGCACCTCTTTCCAGAATAACTTCCTATTATCAGAGTAGTTTGCTTTCATTTTTCCTCCTAGATCATCATTTACCTCCTTCTTTTCCTTTTCATTAGTCTCTTTATGTATTTCTTGCTCTCACTATATTCAGTTCTAATTTCAACTGAACCCCTGTCCACTCTAGCCACTTCTTCCTCTTTTCCTCCACTGCTGTCTTAACCACTTCATCCCACCATGCCGTACCTTTCCTCTTTGTTGTTACTCTTGCCACACCACACACCGCTTTAGCATTTCTAACTAAGCAATCCCTATATGCATTGCACAGGCTGTCCAGATTCACTTCATTCCAATTCACTGATTCTAACTCCTCCTCTACTTTGGTCCTGTATTCGTCTGCCATTTCTTTGATCCACAGCTTCTCGACTTTCAGTCTTTCTCCCTGACTGCTACTCTCTTTCCTGGTCCACCTCACTCCCCTCAGCTAGATCTTGCATACCAGAATCATATGATCTGATAGACCTCCACATCGTTCTCGCACGGCTTTCGTATCAGCAACCATTCCCAGCATTGACCTCTCAACGAGCACGTAATCAATCAAGCTCCTTTCAACAGGATCCCCGTTCCCTCTATGTCATGTACGTTTATGGGCATCTTTGTGTTTGAAATACGGGTTACAAATGCACAGCCTCCTTTCCTGACACATATCCTTCAATTGCTTCCCATTATTATTTTCCATTGGTACTCCATTACAACCCATTATGTTATCCTCAGGACTATACCTCATACCAATTAATCTGGCCAGACATGTATGGCAACACTGTTCCTGCCGAGATTCTGATTGGCTAGAGGTGTTTGTTCGATTTAGTTGTTGTTTAAACCGATACTGTCTTTATTATCAGATGTGATACTGCGTTTGTCGACAATACAATCGTCACAAGCAATAAGAAATCCGTTATATACTTATCAACAATGAAATATTCGTAGGAAGATAGAGATATGAGTCAACAAAGTATTATAACAGTCCAAGTCAAGGTCAGCATTCGAACAATTCCTTTAAATCTCCGACACTCCATAACATAACAGAAAATTAAGGAAACCTGCTTAATCTAAGCGTTGGTGTAACACACATTTAAATTTTAAGATCAGTTTGTACTGTGATAATAGAGGAGATATAATGAAATAGTTTTCTTTTAGCGTACGTTGATTTTCGCAATTTTTTCAAACCTCCCTCCCCGCAGAACTCGTCTTTAATTAGAATTTGTAATTATTCAGAGTTGTGGCACGATTTAAGGGTGCGGATTGATCTTAAATTTAAATGTGTGTTATACCAACGCTTAGATTAAGCAGGTTTCCTTAACTTTCTGTTATATTATGGAGTGTCGAAAGATTTAAAGGAATTGTTCGAATGCTGACCTTGACTTGGACTGTTATAATACTTTGTTGACTCATATTTCTATCTTCCTACGAATATTTCATTGTTGACAAGTATACAACGGATTTCTTATTGCTTGTGACTATTGTACTGTCGACAAACTCAGTATCATATCTGATAATAAAGACAGTATCGGTTTAAACAACAACGAAATCGAACAAACACCTCCAGCCAATCAGAATCTCGGCAGGAACAGTGTTGCCATACATGTCTGGCCAGATTAATTGGTATGAGGTATAGTGCCTACTCCTCCACCTCCATTCATATTGCCCATTACAATCACTATATACTCCTGGGCTATTCTCCCACTGCTTCATTAAGCTCATCCCCAAACCTGTCATTTTCTCTCTCACTCCTGTCCTCACACGGTGCATACGCTACAATCACCGCCACTTTCACCTTCCCAAACTTGAACTTGACATACATACACCTCGAGCTGAAATATTTGTAGTCTCTCATTTCACTCTGCCATATCTCATTCATCAACAAAGCAACTCCTTCCTTGCATTTTCCTCGCCCATTCATGCCCGATCTTACACATTTCACACCTTCCCACTCCTTCACTTCACACCCTATCATATATATATATATATATATATATATATATATATATATATATATATATATATATATATATATATATATATATATATATATATATGAAAGCCAGATTCAATTTCAGAAGTGAAAGAAAGAAGATGAGTAAAGATAAAAAGATATGCCCAATAATAGTAAACGAAAACAAAGTGAAGCTTGGACGTTGTTGGAAGGTCACAAGTCAAGAGTGAGAGCAGTGGAAATGAGTTATTTAAGAGGAGCCTGTGGAGTCACATGGAGAGACAGGCTGACGAATGAGGATATAAAGGAGCGTTGTGGTGTTGATGTGGATGTAATAGGAAGCGTTATGGGGAACACACTGAGGTGGTTTGGCCATGTGGAGAGGATGGAGGGTGAAAGACTGACGAAGAGAGTGTATGTGAGTGAGGTGGAGGGGGGAAGAGGGAGGGGGAGGCCGAGGATGAGATGGAGGGATGGGGTGGAGAGGTATATGAGATAGAGGGGTGTGAGTTGGGAGCAGGGCAGTGAAATGGCGGGGGACAGGGCGACTTGGAGGCGATTTGTTTGTGGCCACCCCAAACGGGATTGAGGCGTCTGGCAATAGATAGATAGAGATAGATAGAAAACAAAGTACCGGTAGCCTTTCAGTTGGAAATAAGGAACAGATTTCAGGCTCTCAGTAATGCTGAATGTGACATTGATGAGCTGAATGACAGACTAACAAAAGTCCTAAAAGAATCAGCGGAGGTAGTAGGAAAACCTAATACAACCAAAGCCAAGAAATATTCAGAAGACACTCGAGCTTATGAAAAAACTAAAGGAAATGAAAGTAAAAACAAAGAAAGACGAAATAGAACGAGCGGAATTAAATAAGATTATCAACAAATGACAAAGAGAAGAAAAGAGAAAGAGAAACGTGGATCAGATCAAAGAAACCATCAAAAATTTGAAAAAGTCTGAAACAGGTCCGAAGTAAAATGGCACTAGGAATGCAACAAATGACATCACTGAAAGACAAAAACGGTGAAGTCATTAAATGCAGAGATAAGATGGTGAAGAGTTGAAGAATTTTACAAAGAACTGTATGCATCAAAGACAGAAGTACCAATAGCTAACTTTTCTGTTGACACAAGTGAAGTACCTGAGGTAAAACCAGACGAAGTAAATATTTCTCTTAACAATATGAAAAGAGGGAAAGCTCCGGGAGATGGAATAGTAACAGATTTACTGTTAGATGCAGGAGTAGAAGTACAAAATAGGCTTGCTCACTTATTTACCCACTATATAAAACAGAAGAAAATTCCCAAAACATGGTGTAATGCAATTGTTATTTTACTTTACAAAAAAGGTGACTCAAAAGACCTTAGTAACTATCGACCCAGTAGCTTGCTATCAGTCATTTATAAACTCTTCATTAAAGTCCTTACGAACAGAATTACAACAATTTTGGAGGAAAACCAACCTCGTAAACAGGCAAGATTCCGAAGCGGGTATTCGACCACTGATCATCTACACACAATGAATCAGCTAACTGAGAGAACTACAGAATATAATAAACCACTGTGCTTAGGTTTTGTTGATTACGAAAAGGCTTTTGATTCAGTGGGGCACATAGCAATTATAAATTCATTGCGAGAGCAAGGAGTGAATGAGAACATTGTAAAACTGCTAGAAAACATATATAAAGAGGGAACTGCTACAGTTAAACTACATAACTCAGAAAAAAAAAAATAAGATTGAGAAGGGTGTGCGTCAGGGAGATACAATTTCACCAAAATTATTTACAGCATGCCTAGGAAGTATTTTCAGAAAGCTAGACTGGGAAAACAGAGGAGTGAACATAGATGGAGAAAAGGTAAACCATTTAAGATTTGAAGATGACACTGTCCTAATCTCAGAAACAGCGGAGGCATTGCAAGAAATGGTGAATGACCTGAACAGAGAAAGTCTGAAAGTAGGACTGAAGATGAACCGGAGTAAAACTAATGTTTAATCCACAAACACCAAAGAGCGTCATCAGAATAAGCGATGAAATTCTTGCAGAAGTTGAGTACAATTACTTGGGACAAATACTAAAATTAACGAAAGGTCATGATAGCAAAATAAAAAGACACATTAAAATTGGATGGAAAGCTTTCGGTAAACATAGAGATAATATGGAAAGTAGCTTGCCAGTTTGTATGAAACGAAAAGTATATAAAGAATGTATAATTCCAGCGATGACGTATGGTTGTGAGACCTGGAAACTGACAAAATCAATGGAAAAAAAATTAATCCGTTCTCGAGAACAATGGAAAGGTCAGTGTTGGGAATATCTTTAAGAGACAGGAAAAGATCAACTTGGGTGAGAGAGCAGTATAAAGTCCAAGATATTATAGAAGTTATAATAGAACAGAAATGGAGGTGGGCAGGCCATATAGCAAGAATAAGGGTAACCGATGGAGCAAGAGGCTGACTGACTGGACACCAAGACATTGTACGCGTAGCAGAAAAAGGCCAGACAGGAGATGGAGAGATGAGATGGAGAAATTCGCAGGAAAAACGTGGCAAAGATTGGCTCAGTCAAGGAATTTGTGGAAAAGGTTGAGGGAGGCCTTTGTTCATCAATATATATATATATATATATATATATATATATATATATATATATATATGTGTGTGTGTGTGTGTGTGTGTGTGTGTGTGTGTGTGTGTGTGTGTGTGTGTGTGTGTGATATACAATAGACGGATAGATAGATAGATATTTTCCATCTCTCTCTCTCTCTCTCTCTCTCTCTCTCTCGTTTTATATATATATATATATATATATATATATATATATATATATATATATATATAATGTATATATATATATATATATATATATATATATATATATATATATATATATATATATATATAAAACCCATTGGAGCCCAGTGTCCAGAGTATTGGACACAACTGGGATTTTTCAAGTCTTTATAAAGTAGGGAACCCCCGGATAGGGGCTTATGAGCTTCGCGACTGTGAGCCGATAGGCGGAGGGCGGTACGCTTAGTACCCTCCCAGGGCCGTGCCTCGCCCAGCACCCCTGAGATCCAATGGGATATATATATATATATATATATATATATATATATATATATAAATACGGTATGTATATGTATACATATACTCGTCTATCTATCTATCTATCTATCTATATACCTAGGCTGCTTCCCCCAAGGAAAGGGAGGTAGCCGAGACAGGACGACTCACTCTCCATTTACTCATCCATTCAAACACATTCATTTGCATCTTAGCCCCAAAGGGGAGAACGGACAGATCCTCACCGCACCACACCGCACAAGGGTCAACTGGGCAATGCAATCAGTGACATCCGCAGCAGGGCCCGACAGCAGAACTGGTTTACCCCTGCCACATCATAACAGACCCATCCCCTTACCCGCACCTGACCTGACTAGCTGATCAGACCAAATGCGGGAGAATATCCCCTCAGGGCTGCGTCATCACTTATTCATTCACAATTTCTCTCCATTTATTTCTGTCACGCACAGCCACTCTTCCTTGCTCAACAGACATCCCTCTCGCATCCAGCGCTCTCTTCACACTGTCCATCCATCCTATTCGTGGTCTTCCTCTCAGCCTTACACCTCTCACATCAGATCTAGTTATCTTTTTCACCAATCGCTCATTATCCATTCTCTCCATATACTCGTACATACTTATATAAATCTATATATTATATACATTATTTATAGATTGATAGATAAATAGATAGATAGATAGGCAGATATAAAAAGACAGATATAGATTGATAGGTCGATCGATAGATAGATGGAGATAGACAGGCAGATACAGGGAGATATATAGATTTATTGATCGATCGATAGACAGATATTCAGACATAGAGGTGGATAGGCATTGACTGATAGATCGATAGATAGATAGAGAGATACTGTAGATAGGAAGACAAAAATGCATAGCCATTGTCTCTATAGAAAATAAAAGGAAAGCACGAGACGCAGCCCACTGGGATATTCAGTTAAGAGCCAGTCGCAAGTTCCTGTCAACCAGAGACATCCTAGAGGCAGTGACGGAAACTGAAAGGTCATTCACACATAGTGATCCACATACAGCATCTGAAAGTACCCATCGATTACACTGTTAATGGACACAGGAAAGAGTGCAATGCTAAGGATACACCACTGCGACGCCTCATCTTGAAGTACACTGGCATTAGAAAGCACACCCACCCACTCTGACTCTTAAAAAAACGGATTGATAAAAACTGATAAATTAAAATAGGCAAATGCCCAAGAAGACCAAACTCATGAAGTGAAGGTAAAATGCCATGACGCCAGGTAGAGTCGTTTGCCTTCTGCAGACTGAACAAAACCTTGACCTGTTTGGTTAGTGGAATATATATATATATATATATATATATATATATATATATATATATATATATATATATATATATATATATATATATATATATATACAGTATATACGTATTATACGGTATTAAGCTGGGAATGTCGTAGCAGTATTTTTTTTAAATTACTGAACACAATGTCATACCTAACTATATATATATATATATATATATATATATATATATATACACACAATATATATATATATATATATATATATATATATATATATATATATATATATATATATATATATATATATATATATATACACAATATATACGTATTATACGGTATTAAGCTGGGAGTGTCGTAGCAGTATTTTTTTAAATTACTGAACACAATGTCATACCTGACTGTATAATGATCGCTAGAGCGAAATTTATTTCCTACAAGATTTATTTGGAATAAATCCATTTCCTATTAGAATGAAGAGTAACAGTAAAGTGCGCTTTATGAGCGCGTGATGAGCGAGTGAGTGTTTGTACATGCGCTGATCATCATAATTTCATCTTGGTGTAAACTTTCAACATTTCTAGCGAGAACTGCGTTGGTAAACGCTTGGCTACTAATCGAATGATAAAACTCAGAAATGGGGCGATTATCCTTGCTGATTTACCCCCCCCCCAAAAAAAAAGGTTCATGTAAAAATAAGAGCGTAATATCCGATACTTGTTATAGTTCATGCAAGAAAAAAGTCTTACAACGGGAAATCCATTAATTGAGTTCATAAGCCCTGGGTATATTCCCTTGTAAAGCTGGGATTCCTAGGGGTTTCTTTGGCCTCATGAGCAACTATATAGCAAAAAACAAAATTTATTGAATCTATCTACCATCAACTGAAAGAATCTCATCTCTATCTAACATAGTAGAAAATTTATTAGCCTCTGAAAACCACTGCTGTCCGGCCGTGTCGTATCTGGCCGCTCATTTCTCAGCTGAACGTCAACATTGCTTCGCTACGCTCGTAATCAAGTAAATGTTCTCTTTAATCCAATACAAGCTCAATGATACTCGGTGGATTGGCTGATCAAGTTATACGAAGTTAACGTATACAACCCTGTGACTGAGAATAAGGATTCACTCCATACTTTAACAGGTAGATTAAAATAACATAAATTTTTAGTATTCTGCATGAAACAGACTTTCACAATTTAAGATATTTTAATATCAGTTTTCGTGGCCTGAGCTGATAGATAGATGATCAGTCTAAGCTTCACATTATCTTGTAACTCCTTTTACTCTGACCATCTTGGCAATACTACACACCTATGGATGGATATTTATTTTTAAACAGTAGTATATCACTTCTCATTCTCCACTTTCTCTTGCTACGAAAGATAATATAACCTGTCTACTTATGCACCGCTATAAAATATTTTTGTTCAAAGTTTAACAATAATTCTGCAATGCCAGTTGTGTCACTGTCATCAACAAAAGCATGAGTTTCTAAATCAGTAAAATGATTAAGCAAAATCAGCACATTTACGAGTATAAATTTACTACATCCACTTTTCTCGCAGGTGGTGCTTCAGATAATAGTCTTACCTCGATTAAATTACTTTAACTCGCCTGCTTCCCCTTTAATGCTCTTGGTTTCTTTCCTTCCAAAGTGAGTGCACAACCTTATGCAGGAGATGGCCAAAGCCTACAAAACCAACTTTGTTCAAGTGAAGACCATCCTCTGTTAATAAAGCCGGCTGCTGGTAAAAATTTGTTCCGCGTGCTAACAAACTCTACACCTCACTAAAACAAAGGGACCTTAACTGGTTATTATGACTGAGAGCCTTGCTGCAGAATACGTTCTCAGCAGTTTCAGGAAGTACCATTGAGATTCACACGTTTTAGTCTTGGTCCTGCGGTGCCTGACCATCATCTTGAATAACTCCAAAAGTTCCTCTGATCTGGTCTTTACCACATCATTAATACCAGCGTGAACAGCTACAAGAGTATTTTCAGTTGAACAATTGATAACTTCATTGAAAACCTCACTCACGTCATTAATTCTTGCACGTGATAAACAGAAATGCCTTTTTACCAAGTTGGCTTTGGAAGATGGAATTTCCTGGCATCTGCACCTCACGGGGCTCCTCTACCGAGTCGGCAAAGTTTTGAATTTGTTAGAAGTTAACACGCATGACAGTACTCTTCTACAGCACTCTCGCTTCATTCAGCGCTTTACTATGCTTTGTCGCATTTTATTGTGTTCCACTATGTATTCATCACACCTAGTAACTCCCAGCCAGTCTTGCATAACTGTCTACACTAGGCTACACTTGTCAGATGAGAATGATGCTGGTATGTTTCCCCTGATATTCTCCAGTTTTTAGGTTAGCTGGTGATATTGCTGAGATCGAAAAATAACCTTGCAGTTATTAAAATACGCCTTCTCTCATTGATATACCAGCGGTGAGCCTGATACAGTATGTTAAACATCATTCTACCAGCATCCAACTTAAGTGACCAACATAGCTGGATTTGAAACCTGGGCATCGCAGAACGAGAGGTGAATGCAGTAACCACCGAAAGCAAGCCTTTTATAACAGAAGCATCCACAGAATGAGAGAGAGGTCGGAACTCGAGAGACCTTTTTTAGAATCTCTGGCTGTTCCACCTTACCTCACCTTGGAAGCGATTTGTTTGTGGCCACCCCGTATGGGATTAAGGCGTCTGGCAATGAATAGATAGATAGGGTCTGATACATCCGAGGGAGAGTAAAAGAATTCACAAGGGCTATAATTTTATATAGACTGTATGTATGTATCTCAGTCTACACATCTATCTACCTATCTTTATATTTTTTATCTATCTACTTATTTTTGTACTTATTTATTTACATATTACAATTATCTTATACAGGGTATACCAGGAAACACGTGCACATCTTCGGGAGGTGGTTACATGGTTATTATAATCAAGAAAAATTATATGGACAAATATATGGGCAAGCTTCCAAATCTGTCATTAACTAACCCTGACCCGGTAAGTGGTTGGCCTAGTGATTTCATACCACCGAAAATGTGAAGTGGATGCACTCATTGCAGCTTTTTTAGCCAACCCATGGGTGAGTCCACGCCACTTAACTGAGGGGAGAAAAACAGATAATGGGGCCGTTTAGCAGCTGTGTGTATCACAGTGACTGATGGACATAAGTAATTCATAAAATACAGTATATATATTACTGAAGTAAAACAGCCGTCTGAAGTTTGAAACATGTTTCGTGGTGCACACTATATAGTACCACGACTAGCAATTCATAAGATCTGTTGTGATTCCATTGTGTGTGTGTGTGTGTGTGTGTGTGTGTGAGTGAATGTGTGTGTGTGTGTGTGTGTGTGTGTGTGTGTGTGTGTGTGTGTGTGTGTGTGTGTGTGTGTGTGTGTGTGTGTGTGTGTGTGTGTGTGTGTGTGTGTGTCTGTCAGTGTGTGTGTGTGTGTGTGTGTGTGTGTGTGTGTGTGTGTGTGTGTGTGTGTGTGTGTAAAATGAATGAGCTCTCAAACAGTGCAATGTTCGCAACCAACAGATGGTCTGAGGGCCAAAAATATGAGTTTGCCTGTAACCTTGACCAATGACGGATTGTTGTCAATATCAGGGTGCTACCACACTCCTCAGAACAAAATCTCTTCATCCTTACCTAACTTAGTTCTTCCAGCATGAATAACCTAAAGAAATTAAAAAAAAATGTAAGTAGTCGACCATTTGACGGCGCCCTCTAACAGTGATTTTCAGATTTTCAAAATCATTTTCCACTTTCCCCCCAGCTTTTACCCTGAGCCTATTCACAGATATTGATCTAAATTAATTTAAAACTGTAAGGGGACCCAAACTTTCGACCTGTTATTATTCAGTATTTTCAGTATTTAAACCAAAATCGTCATCATCATCCGGATCTCCTTTTCCACCCTAGGGCAGGGTGAGGAGTAGCAATGTCCAGGCAGCCCAAATTTGCCCACCCCAATGGGCCACGTTTCCATTCACTCATCATTCAAACCTCCGAAATCCTGGCTGTACCTGATACGCCAAAAACATTCACCACGTTCTGTAGCTTCACATAAACGTATCCCATAGAGTCAAAATTTTGCATGTATAATTTATGGTGGTTCGATAACTAGAAACTTCAGAGAGCGCACACCTTCATCGATCCCAGTAAAATTTATGATTTACTGTTGTAAATCCTCTTTATTATCAGATTAATACTTTTATGGTTTCATATATTTTATTCTACGGTCTTAGTCTACCATGTTGCATAATCTCAGAGAACACATACCTCCACCAATGCCAATACTATTTACGATTTACTTCTGCATTCAAAAGTGATCCACCACAATTTTCCTGTTCTCTTCCTTGACAAAATCCCCATCTATCCATCAGACTTTCATCGATGTCTGATTACAACTTTCGGAATTGTACACAGTTAGAATAAGACATCAGTGAATACGAGTTTGGAATCTCCTCTCACAGGTATATCTCTCCACGCATGGAAACTTGTCCGCCAGTAGCCAAAATAAAGCTCTATATATGCTGAGTGCTTGGGAAAGTGTTAACTTACTTGTGGAATTATAATGGTACTAAACCCCACACAAGCCTACTTGTCCAAGCAATCACACCTCCTACTACCAGCAGCTTCACATCGGTTAAAGTACCGATATTTTTCTTTGAATTAATAAACTGGTGATCTATGTCACACAGTATGCTGACATTTATTCACAAAGTCCACATGACTTCCCGTAAGTCGAAGATGATGAGGCTCTAGGGATATGATGGTTGGCAGGGAGTACAATGATGTATATCAGTTAATGTCCAGGAATACAGACTGAAGTACATCTTACATTGTGACTGGTGTCATCATATTATTCAGTACTTTATTCTAACAGTATATTTTGCAATCCTCATACTGTACCTTGCCACTGTACTGATAGAACAATGAGAAAGTATTATCACTCTTGATCCAGATTTTGAACAAGGTTGTGCGTCAGCGTGTAGGTGGTGCAGGTGTTGGTGGTCAGAGCGGTCAAGGTGTGTGTGTCACCACGCCTCACCTCCAGCTCTCTCCACACCTCCAGGACCTTGACACATTGTTTGGCTACTACCAGAAGGATACCCTTGTGGTTAGTAACTAGGTAGATAGGTCATACAGGGATATTCAATGAGAGTATGTATTGCTATTACAATGCATTCGTCTCATGAGCTACGTATGATTTTTATTATGCATACCATTATTCTGCACAGGAAGGGCCTTTCACATTGACGAGGTTAGGTATCTTAATTACCCCCATGAATATGGGCATGTGTTTCCTTTTACACCCTGTGTGATGCCACGCAGTTATACTGAGATTTGGGATCTCCCATACTTCGTTATAATACTGTGAGCAACTCATTAATAAATTTGGAGATAATAGCTTACTAGTTTACTTTGAACATAATATCATTGACATTGTCATCGCTGGATAATTTCTGCACAGGTGCTGAGGTCACTGCAGTATTACACTATTATGAAACAAAAAATTGAGGCAGGCGTGACCAGTGTGAGGATCAGGCTGGTGAGATGGTATCCACACCACCACTGTCACCACGGCAACATCTATACCGACGTTCACCATCCCCCCGCAATTTCAAAGGTAAGGTAATTGTAATAATTTTAATCCAACATCCCATTTTCTTTTTTGGTGTGAGTTATTGTAAAATACTTTGGGGGTAGTTGACATCTACGGGACTGTGGGGTAATCAGGGAACATAACTCATTAAAACTGATGACATAATTTTTGTCTTATGCAGACTAATGTCAGACAGTTTTATTCAGCTTGAAAAGATATCGCTTGTGGTGAAATTGTTAGAAATAATCTCCATATACCGCTTCAGCCAGAGGATGTACTTTGTATTCTTGTCAGGCTGGTGGCAAAATTACTTTATTTAGATTCAGAGAGATTCTTCGGGGTAGAGTTAACATGTATGACTGAAATGCGGGTCAGTTCAGGGTAGAATAACTCTGTTGAGAAAAGCACTAACGGCCGTCAGTTCGTCGTCTCCATCATCATCATCATCATCATCATCATCAGCAGCAGCAGCAGCAGCAGCTGCAACAACAACAACAACAACAACAACAACAACAACAACAACAGCCTGAGTCAACCCACTGCAGGACAAAGGCCCTTCCAGTCTTTCTCCTCTCTGACTTATCGGTTGTTAAGTCGTTGCACCCAGTCCCAGCGAATCTTCGAATCTCGTCTCGCCATCTTGTCCTCTGTGAAGCTGTCTCTCACACTGGCTGTGGGCTGCCACTCGGTTGCTCTGATTGTCCATCTGTTATCTGTTTTATGTGATCTGCCTACATCATTTTTGTTTCTGATTGTAGAGATTAAACCCTCAAATTCCGTCTGGTCCTTCATCTTGGAAGTTATCTCTGTATCTCCATGTGACAAAATCCTTTCCATTCCTCTCTGAGCAATCCCTCATTGGCGTGCCAAGAATTATGTTCTTCTTCACGTTTCAGGTCTGTAATTTAGAACAGGAAGAACAGATTGATTATACAGGTATACAACCGATTTTCCGGCACCCTTGATTCCAGAGTATTGCAAGATGAACCAAATTGCCAGATTAACGGAGGACACATGTAATAATTCAACAATACACCACTGACCCACTAGCCTTTAGTGTAATAACACTCATGTTCTAATTTAAGTTACTTATGGAACAACTGAGCTTTGCTCATTAACATGCTACCCGACAAGTCCATTCCATCACTATAAAAGCTGTCGAAACCAGTGACCCGTGTAATCGTTGGTCTAAACCATCACTCAATCATGCACAGTACTCTCATCATCTTTTATAGGTTTTCTAATGTTCATTTGCTTCCTATGTCTGTACAGAATACCAGTATTTTTCCTTATGCTTCTTCAAATCATAAACTGTTGAGGAATCAATACCATATGTCACACAACTTCCACACGGGAACACCATGGTCCAGTTTTTTCAATATGGGTAACTAGTCTTGCGTTATTGTTTTTATTTTTATCATAGTAAAAATGTCTTGCTGCATTAAGTCCTTCCAAAATACATATTAGTACACCGATCTGACCAGAGGGTGAACAAAAACACACGTAAAGAAAAAGTCAGCCAATGTGATAGATAACTGGGTGGCTGCTTATTGGTAAATTTAATGGCGTACCTTCCAGCGACTGGCTTTCCCACGCAAAAAAAAGAAGAAAAAAAAAAGTAATAACGCTTAATGCGCAGAACACTCATTTATAGTGTCTCATCAGATACCAGTGATGGAAATGAGCGTTTGAAATGATTATGGAGGTATAATTGAAAATAAAGAGGTTATATAGTTTTTAAATGTAAACTGAACTAAAAGAACGAGAAATGTTATAAGAATTGTAGCATTCACAGGATCAGAAAGTAATGGTTAGGAATGATTGTTAGACTTTCATATTCACAAACAAAAACCACTGTTAGCAATACTGGGTCAAAGTTAGTTAGGAGATATATGAGAATGGTCATCTGTTTCACGATCGAGAGAAGCAGAATTGGTATAAGCACTGCTGATCCAGTCCCTCCAGTCTTTACAGGAAAGACTTGGAGAGACGCAAGTCAAGAGCAAGAGCAGTGGAAATGAGTTATCTGAGAGAAGCATGTGGAATTACATGGAGACTGACAAATGAGGAAGTGAAGGAGCGTTGTGGTCTGAGAAATTACCAATATGCCGGGAATCGAACCCGGGACTCTCAGGTGAGAGCCAGGCAGCATACCACTACACCACGACCAGGTAAAAGTTAACTCACGTTGTCACAATCTTGTAACCAACGTCCCTCCGTCCCCACTGTGGGCCTGAAGATTGTGACAACGTAATTTAACTTTTACCTGGTCGTGGTGTAGTGGTATGCTGCCTGGCTCTCACCTGAGAGTCCCGGGTTCGATTCCAGGCATATTGGTAATTTCTCAGATGATTTTTCCTGTGTAAAATACAGGTTTCTCTCTTCTCTTCCAGCGTTGTGGTGTGGATGTGATAGAAAGAGGAGAATTTCAGTGGATTGGTTTGGTCATGTGGAATAGATGGAGAATGAGAGGCTCTCTAGTAGAATGTATGTGAGGTGGAGAAGGATGAGACAATGGGATGGAGTAGAGAGGTATATGAGAAAGTGGGCTGTAAGTTGGGGGGAAGGCAGCGAAATGGCAGGGGACAAGGCGATATAGAGGCGATTTGTTTGTGGCCACCCTTTACGCAATTAAGGGGTCTGGGTATAGACAAATAGACAGATAGATTGGGGTATTAAGCAAAAAAAGTTAACGTAATCTTATTGGCCTTGAACTAATCAACATTTACTCTCATTTATTTCTTTTTTTGGTTTTGACACTGCGGTAGTTTTGCGGACCAATTAACCCTGTTCAAGGAGTTTTGACTGTATTGCAATAAACTGATGTTTACGTTTGGCATACCACCGACACTTGCATCTTTGTTAGAAGCCATAACTAGGGTTAAATTTAAGTAAAATAGCCCTAGAATCAGAAGAAATCAGGGATCACCACAAAGACATGCAATGTAAGTGAGCACGCGCTAAGCTCAGTGCCATCTGTGGCCAACTGGTAAACTAGTTTGGTGGGCACAGGAATTTTAAGTGCCTTTGGTAATTTTGTTAGAATTAAAAGAGGTGCCGGACCATCCCATGCTGGAAAACTGTTGATGTACAGTACTTGTATAACCATCTTTCTTGGCATATGGTACTTGTTTATCCTTCATATTATTATGTACTCTAGTGTGTCAAAGGCTGTACATGCCATTACTGTTCCTCGCTTTTTTTTATTTTTTTTTTTTTATGTGTCCGACTCTGGGCATAGGCTTCACAGCCTGCACTCAAGGCCCAGTAGTCCTCCTACATACCATACACCTCTCTACATGTCACCACTTCGGCGCTAACACCCACCGTCCAAATTGAATACATGCTAGGGATGTCTCATACAGGACTGGTGCATTGGTATTAGCGGGGGTACTTTTATGACATGTCGGCGGGTCATCTGGTAGATCAGGAATGTCTGCTTTCATGAAATTCAAATCCTTAAACTGTTCCCTGCCCCAGCCGGGATTCGAACCTGGGTCCAACAGGACTGCAGGCCGCCTCTCTACCGATTCAGCCACCGCCTCCCCCTTGATTACAGTGTTATGAGTTGGGTCCGCCTGAAAAGTCTGCATTCAGCTTAATCTATTTCTTCACATTAAAGATAATTTCTGTCTTCATCATAATTATTTTCAAGCCTACCAAGAGACTCCCTGTTCAGGTCACTCATCATTTCTTATAATATTCCCCTGATTCAGCTAAAAGTTCTTTGTCATCTGCAAATCAAATATTGTTCAGTTGCACATCGTTTACATTATTTCTTTTGTCATCCTAATCTAATTTTTTAAAACATCCTTTAGGCACGCACCGAATAACTTGAGGGAAACTGGGCCCCGTACTTCTTAACCTGCATCTTCTGGTAATCCTTATGGGGTTTTATGATGGCCATACCGTCACTGTAGATA
>NC_136986.1:31004881-31107381 GCF_032717465.1 Coenobita brevimanus
ATATATATATATATCAGCAGCAGCAGCCATAATTTGTCCACTGCTGAACAAAGGGCTCCCCCAGCCTTTTCCACGAATTCCTTGACTGAGCCAATCTTTGCCATATTTTCCTAGCAAATTTCTCTATCTCATCTCCCCATCTCCTGTCTGGCCTTTTTCTGCTACGCTTACAGTCTCTTGATGTCCAGTCAGTCAGCCTCTTGCTCCATTGGTTATCCCTTATTCTTGCAATATGGCCTGCCCACCTCCATTTCTGATCTTTTATAACTTCTATAATATCTTTGACTTTAGTCTGCTCTCTCACCCAAGTTGAACGTTTCCTGTCCCTTAAAGATATTCCCAACATTGCCTTTTCCATTGCTCTCTGAGAACGGATTAATTAATTTTCCATCGATTTTGTCAGTTTCCAGGTCTCACAACCATACGTCATAGCTGGAATTATTTATTCGTTATATACTTTTCGTTTCATACAAACTGGCAAGCTACTTTTCATAATGTCTATGTTTACCGGAAGCTTTCCATCCAATTGTAATGCGTCATTTTATTTCGCTATCATAATCTTTCATTAATTTTAGTATTTATCCCAAGTAGTTGTACTCCTCAACTTCTTCAAGAATTTCATCGCTTATTCTGATGACGCTCCTTGGTGTTTGTGACTGAACAGTAGTTTTACTCCAGTTCATATATATATATATATATATATATATATATATATATATATATATATATATATACACTAATATTAGGATGGAGGTGATTTTTTTTACTAAAAAATATTACCTTCTTACCCCTCGATTTTGTTCAAGTATTGGAAGAAAAAAAAAATCACGCAAAATATCAGTAAATTTGGTGAACATTTACTGGTACCTCGACAACAGTTATTTCTTCATGCATCTAATAATGGTTCCGCATAGGACATTCTTGAATACTGTAAACTATATCTCTGTACCTGTGTGAACTACAGTTAGTCAAGTCATATTATTGAATCATGAATCACCATGTATGCTAGCTTATACTGGTACAGAACACTGCTAGCTTATACTGGTACAGAACACTTGTACTATGGACTACGAAAGTATCGGCGCACAGAGGGTCCGACTGCTACCGAAAACATTCGAACAACTGCTAACATTACCAACGTCTCACTGTGTGTGAAAAATGTGTGTTAAAATGAACATAACATTTGCTAATGTTTGCATGAGGATATTGCTAGTTGGCGATAAATGACACATCCCGACATCAGGGCTGCCAACGTGTGGTAGGTCGGACACTAATTTTTCAGTGACCTTAGTTCTGTGGTCCAATGTTTCATTCATATTGTGCGCCGATACATTTGTGATCGATTGTACAAGATGCTTCAATGTTCAGTGTAAGTTCTGAATCAGAATTTCCAGTGTTATGAAATTTCCATCCCGCTCAGTCATTTAACAGTACGCTGATATCATAATTTTTCTCATTTTAAAATTCACTGTGAGTGTTTTAGATAATAATAATAATAATAATAATAATAATAATAATAATAATAAATGTCCTATAATAGCTATATTGGTTCAATTTGAAGTTTATTTGTAACAAATGCAAAATTTTTGCAACACACATTTCTGAAGAACTGAGCAGCACAGAACTGCAGATAAATATATCTTATTCTCTAAAAACAGTTGGCCATAAATGCTTACAAATCATAATTTTAAACATAATTTCATTTTTTCTAAAAACATGGCAACCACTGCAATTTGCATGTATTCATTTGTACAATCTTTTGTTCTTTCATCCTGAGTGATTTTGTTCTACTCTTTATTTGTCAAATTGATTCATATGAGTGGAATATGGCGGCTGCAATTAGATCCCAAACTCAGGTTTATCTGCATGGATCCACTGTTACTCAATTAACAGGAAGCAAACACCCTTCACAATGCATGGCACTTGGTTTCTTTCTATATCACCATCTGGAATTGATGGAAACTATCCGACAGTCATTAGCTACAATAGCAAAAAATCACAAAATTCTGGCAGAAGGCAACAGTCCCAGTAACAGATCCACAGAACTGCCAAACAGAATTAGAATGGACGTTTGAAGAATGGCGCTTGCTTAAGAAGAACAAAGGGCGGCAGTCTGTAACACAGTAACCCAGAGAAGCTGAGTTTGTCTCCAAATTGATGATTTCCTTTTCATTGCTCATGCAGATGCTTTCAGTATGATGGCTATTGTTGAGAACAAAGATTTTTTTTTTGCTAGCTCAACGTGAAAATGGAAGAAGGGGATCAATGGCTGGTACTGATGTAACATTAGCTCTAAAAGAACATTCAGAAGACAGGCAGGAGCAGAAACTTGAAAGGCTTCGTCGAATGGAAGATATGTAAAGAAGGTAAATTGAAACAGTAGCACTGATATCATCATTAGGTGCTGACTCTAGTGAAGAGGATGCAGGCAGTAGTCAGTACGAAACAGTTAGTGACTTAGGTGATGAAGGCTGCACATTTCAAGCTTCGACAAAGAGAAAGCGTGGTAGAGTGTTATCACTATGGATCTTGCAGCAACTTTAGAAAGGACGAAGATGTCAGATCAGAAAGCAACATTTGCTATTGCTGAAACAGCCAAGAGCTTAGGCAATAGCATCGATGATCCTGATGTCAATCGTTACTCGATTCGCAGGCACAGAATGAAACACAGGACTAAACAAGCAACAGATTTAAAAGCAAAATTCCATAGCAATGTATCTATGGTTGTTCACTGAGACTGCAAATGTACTGCTGACTTGACTTGCAAAGAACAGGTTGATCAACTCCAAATAATTGTTTCTGGCAGAGGACTTGCTTAGTTGCTATGATTTGCAAAGCTGCCACATGGAACCAGCGAGGCCCAGGCAACAGCCATCCACAGGACACTGACTGAGGTGTAGCTAACAGTATTTGTGCTGTGTGCTTTGATACAACCAGCTCAAACACCGGTTGGATTGTTAGCACTTGTATCCTCTTGGTAAGGAGTTGTCAAGTAGACATGACACCATGGAACTGGTTATTGATACAGTGTTTCAAGTTTGTCCGGGAATGACATCATGTCCCCGGACAAACTTGAAACACTGTATCAATAACCAGGTTGTCAAGTAGACATGACACCATGGAACTGGTTATTGATACAGTGTTTCAAGTTTGTCCGGGGATGACATCATGTCATCAGGTTCCTGTCTTCAAGCATTTCAAAGAGTACTGGGCATTCGTTGATCATGAGAAATATGAAACAGGAAAGGCAAACGATAGTATATTTGGGTTATTTGAAGACATTAGTGAAAGCACCATTAAGTTCGCAACTAGACATCTGGAAGAGAACCAGCCAAGAGATAATTTTCTGTTAGGCTACTGATGGAACATTAGCAGCAAAAGAAGAGCATTCAGAAGACAAGGAGGAGCTGAATCTTGAAAGGGTCGTCGAATGGAAGATAAGCAAAGAAGAGAAACTGAAACAGTGACATTGATATATATTTCATATCATAGGGATTTTTTTATAAGTGGTCATTGTCTTTCTTGGTGCTGTTCCAGCAAGATATGCTCCATGGATGTCTAAATTTATTTATTCTTTGAAGATCTGGATGTTTCGTGGCAAATTCACCCTGACACCAAAATAGGAAAATGACTCCAAGAAGTGTATGTTTTTTCCATAAGTGTTTATCTGAAGGCTTGGATAATGGTCCCCCTAGCAGCCAATGCTCCATACAGCGATTTGCTGCTGTTGAAAGAAAATTATGAATTATACCACAAGCAACCTTGCAATATCAAGGCTACAGCACAGAAGTTCTCTTATCACTTGTGGTACCTGTCACCGGAACTGGTTGGATTCGCCCTATCTGACAGCCAAGTAAGTATTTCAACAAAGAAACTGATGGTGAGCATCATGAAGAATTATGATTTGGCCAGGGTGATATAAAAATAATCAGTGTCAATTTAAATTTATTCAGGGACCAGACCCTTGAAGGTCTTCCTTCAGTCAAGTGTGTGACTCTGAAATGATGAAGCTTCCAGATACATTTTTCAAAGTCAGTCCAGCCATGTGGGAGACACGGAAAGACTTACGTGAAGCTGCAGACTGTTCGCGCCATCCAAGTGGTGAATGATCATGCTGAACGTGGTGTTGCCCTAATTCAAGAATACAGTGGCCTTTTGACAAAAGAGAGTCACAACTTCAATTCTTATTACAAATCATTGAGCAGCACCAGCAGCTTTACCCAGACATCAAGAGACAGACACTGACTGGATCCTGCAAACGACACTGCTTTCGTTGCATTTCTGCAGCCTTTAAAAAATGCATGGGACAGACTGTTGATGAACATAAATATCAGCGTAAGCATTTAAGCATGTTACATAACGATAAGAAAACTTTATACAATTTGTTTCTGTGTTTTTGATAACAAATTTGCTATTTTGTATTCCTTGTGATAATTGAGCTTACTTTAAATATTAAACTAGAAGGTTCAAACTGTTTTGCAAATGTTTTTACCTGAAGTGGAACATTTTTAAGGGGCAAGATCTGTGGAAAAAAAAAAAAAAAAAACATCATTTAAGCTCCATCCAAATCTCTCTCTCTCTCTCTCTCTCTCTCTCTCTCTCTCTCTCTCTCATATTCAAAGGCTAGAAGTCTGCAAGAGTGTTCTTTCCAAGAAAAAATACAATCACGATAACAGAGAGCCAAATTCAAGATCCTTTCATTTTGAGATGCCTGGACACGTTGCACTTGAAAGACTGGAGATCATAGGCAGTGGGATATGCAGACAGAAGAAGACAGTTCCAGAGTTCCCCTGTTGCATACATGGTGGACTGGGAGTAATGACTAACTCATGCATTAAAGAGATGGACAAAAAAAGGGATGAGTTTGCTGCTTGATGGGTGCCACACACACGCCGTAATGGTGGAGGGATGCAATTAGACAGTTCAGAGGAGCAGTGACCACTGAAGTAAAGACAGAAAAGAGAAATAGATGCAACAGTGTGGCGAAGAGACAGAGGTTGAAGGAAACCAGTGGGATGATGTGTGTTAATGAGATATTCAGTACACAAATTGGCAAAGTTTTGGCCTAGGTATGATGTAGTTTTCTGATAATAAATTTTCTCGTATTGATGTGCTTTATATGGTAATATATATTTTGCCTTGTCGTTGCCAGATACATGATAAATGACGAAAAACAAGTTATGTGTTTTGGATTTTGGTATGGTACTTGTGACAATGGTTCAGTGTGCATCTGGGAAAAATCTGACAAGAAAAATGTAATATATTTTAAGATTATTTGCAAATGCTTGAATTCTCAGGCGAGGAAAGGGCTTTAGAAAGAAAATTCCCAGACACGGTTTCTCTTGTCAGACTGCCTCAGAAGGGAAATTGGTAAAACAGCAAGCTTGCTTGTAGGCTACAAATACACAAGTATGGTATAAGAAAATGAACTATAGATAAAGCATAGAATTTGTTAAGCATGAAGTTGACATCATAACTACAAATTTTACATCAGTCAAATTAAGAAATGTATGAAGAGTTACATAAACACGAAAATAGATGTAGTGATTTAAGTATTTGTAAGATTTACAACAAAGAGAGTTTAAAAGTTAAATAAACAGTTAGTGGTGATGCGATGTACCCAATATTTAATTTTACTGAAGTGTTAACTTTACATACGAGTATACTAGACAAATGTGAGGAATATGTACTTTTATTGTATTTTTGAAATACTTATAACATTAAACTAAATAATTATATGAGTAATTCAAGTGAAATATGTTATGGTCTTGAAATGGTATTGTTAAGTCTGATTTAAAATAAGCAGAAATTTAAAGATTTTGTATTCAAGAAATAAAAGATTCACACATAATCCTGGCGGTTGTCTGTGTTGTGATGGATAATAATGAATGGCAATGATAAAAGCAAAATACAGTAGATGAATATACAATTACGTTAAGTGGTAAGCACTTAAGTCGTGAGAGGAAGCGTTCAGATATGCAGTACGGTAATGGAAGACGAGATGACCGAGAAAAAACGACAGAATAAAGTGGTAGCAGATATACGAGTATATATAATTTGGATATTATCACTAGCATCTGAACCCAGTCTCCCCTCCTGTCTGCCATAGGAAGTACTAAGTTATGTGCTATATACTGTACGTGATGGGTAGTAGAATCACTTCATACCTTTATGAATCAATCTATATGACGTCCACTGCAGGTTCAGATCTGCTTCACGAGGGAGAGTGATTGTCATAATTCCCCCTCACTGTACTGGTGAAATATAAGTGGTGAAGGGGTGACTACAAGGAGGGATGCTTGTGAAAGTCGAAGTGTTGTAATGGCTATTAGTGTGTGTTAAAATCTGTATATACCATCAGAATAATCGACAGGGTGCAAACACACGCACTATATAAAAACACAAACTACCAGTACCCAATTTTAATGTCCGCCACGGCCATAAGCATACAAGGCGGGGGGGGGGGGTCTGGCGGGACAGCATCCTCTGTAGGACCTATTTTCCGTTTCAGCTGATTTTTCAGAGCAGATCCTTCTGATTATGTACTGGTACACTAAAAGGAATAATGGTTATAGCTATTATAATCCTCGCAGTTATTTAAAAGGTAACATTTCACAGAAGTACAGTCACGCATACTAATTTCTGCTCAGGTTGCTGGTTCTTTGAAAGCAGTGATAAGAAACAGGGAAGTGAGCATGGAAGTGAAAAAGTTACTACATGACAGTATTGTGATACCAACTCTAACGTATGGAAGTGAAGCTTGGACGTTGTTGGAAGGACACAAGTCAAGAGTGACAGCAGTGGAAATGAGTTATTTAAGAGGAGCCTGTGGAGTCACATGGAGAGATAGGCTGACGAATGAGAATATAAAGGAGCGTTGTGGTGTTGATGTGGATGTGATAGGAAGCGTTATGAGGAACACACTGAGGTGGTTTGGCCATGTGGAGAGGATGGAGGGTGAAAGACTGACGAAGAGAGTGTATGTGAGTGAGGTGGAGGGGGTAAGAGGGAGGGGGAGGCCGATGATGAGATGGAGGGATGGGGTGGAGAGGTATATGAGAGAGAGGGGTGTGAGTTGGGAGCAGGGCAGTGAAATGGCGGGGGACAGGGCGACTTGGAGGCGATTTGTTTGTGGCCACCCCAAAAGGGATTGAGGCGTCTGGCAATAGATAGACAGATAGATAGGTTACCCCTTCCTTCCCCCCTCTACCCTGGACAGAGGGAAGGGGGGAATCGCGAACAAGTCTACCCCACCTTCTGCCCCTGACTCCCCCACCCTCCACCTCCAGCTGCCAGTTACTGATTAGACGCAAATTTTCTCATGTCCTGTAAACATGACTAAACTGTCGTCGCACACGCTTTCAACGGCCAAGAGTTGGACTATATTTTTAGAATAAATTATTACCGTATTGAACTGCATTCTCAAATTGAAAATATTCACCATCATTGTAATCCAGTGTCATCCGCTGCACAATTCTGGGTTCCAGTGCTTACCTTTTCACTTCCCCCCGCTGTCTCTCTCTCTCCTCTCTCTCTCTCTCTCTCTCTCTCTCTCTCTCTCTCTCTGAATTTACTTTTCCCACTCACTCTTTCTTCTTAAATTTATATAACTTTCTCTTTGCTTCTCTCCCCCTCTCCCCCTTCTCTCTCGTTCTTTGTCTTAAGTCTTCCCCGCCTCTCACCCCTCCCCTCCCCCCACCTTAGGCCTGATCAGCAGTCAGTTATAACGTCACCGCTCCTTCGTATATCGTGTGCAGGCAACATTTATCACACACACTTAGGTCAGATGTATTATATATATATATATATATATATATATATATATATATATATATATATAATTGTATTTCTCATTACGTGCTAAGTTCAAATAGAGAACACCAGACCAATATTCGTAATTTTTATTAGAGTGACCGTTCCACTTCACATAGCTGGGTAGCTGGGCTTATAAACTGCACACACACACACACACACACACACACACACACACACACACACACGACTTAAATTTTGCACTGACAGCGTGGCGACTACAAATATAGTCATTCTAACATCTGGATCTGCTGGCTCCAAACCTTCCCTGTCCCAGTCAAACTCCTCATTCAATAACCGGTTATTGAATCAGGAGTTTGGGACATGGAAGGTTTGAAGCCAGAAGATCCAGTTGTTAGAATAACTATATTTGTTGTCGCCACGCTCAGTGCAAAATTTAAGTCGTGTGTGTGTGTGTGTGTGTGCAGTTTATAAGCCCAGCTACCCACCTATGTGAAGTGGAACGGTCACTCTAATAAAAATTACGATTATTGGTCTGGTTTTCTCTATTTGAACTTGGCACAATGAGAAATACAATTATACATATATATATATATATATATATATATATATATATATATATATATATATATATATATATATATATATATATATCCCACTGGATCCCAGGGTTGCTGGGCAAGGCATTGCACTGGGAGGGTACTAAGCGTCCCGCCCTCCGCCTATCGGCTCACAGTCGCGAAGCTCATAGGTCCCTACCAGGGGGTTCCTTACTTTATTAAGATTTGAAAATTCCCAGTTCTGTCCAATACTGAGGACACTGGGCTCCAATGGATATATATATATATATAAATTTACGTTGATTTGGAGAAGGCCTTTAAGAGTCCCTGGGGAGTTGGTGAAACGGACAATGAAAAAGCCTGGGATGGAGGAGTGGCTGGTTAGGGTGATTACAGCCGTGTACAGTATGTGGGTGCTCGCACTCAGGTAAGGGTGAATGGAGATCTGAGTGATAAGTTTTCCGTGAACGTTGGTGTGCATCAGGGATCAATCTTGAGCCCCTTGTTGTTTATCATGGTACTTGAAGCCCTCTCACGTGACTTCAGAAATGGTCTAATGTGGGAGACGTTGTTTGCTGATGATTGGGTGTTCATTGCAGAGAATGAAAGCGAGGCGGAGGAAAGATTAGGAAGTGGAGAGATGGTATGGGACAAAAGGGCAAGAGTAAATGCAGATAAAACAAAAGTGAAAGTAGGAGTAATAGTTGTTCCCTAGGCAGTCTGGCCAAACAGCCCCCAGTTCCTAAGGAAGGCCACAGCCGAGACCGGGCTTTCCCACAGAGCTTTCAAGGAGATTTTGTTGTGTTGTTGGCACAGGCGATTGTGCAGAATGCAGTCTTCCATAATTTGCTTAATAGTATGGGGTGCTATGTTGCATCCTGGACAGGCATCAGAAACGGAGTCATCCAGCCTCTTCTGATAACTCAATAGAGCTAGTTGATGCCCACATCTCAACCTGGCCAGGTGGACCCTGTCCTCACGAGGGAGGTAGGATTCAGAAGGGTGGAAATCAGGAGGCCATGCATGCAGCTGTATTGTCTTTAAGTGACTGAATGGAGTGGCGAATGATTTGAGTATGGATATGCTCCTGGAAGCTGGTCTGAGGCGGGCGAGGGGGGAGAGATGACAGTATTTGTGTATGATATCGTGTGCTGGGTGTTGTTTTGATGTTCCTTGGTGTGTGTGATGTGCTGCCATGTAGTGGAATGGAGGTGTGGGTTTGTGGAGGCTGCGGCAAAAATTTGTGAGCCTCTCATGTCTAGATGATCCTTGACTTTGAGGACTTTCGTCTCTTGCTGTAGGTGGTCCGTTGGTGTCGTAGCTGTGCAGCCTGTGATTATTTTTAGCACTTGTTTTGCATGGTCTGTAGAATGTTGTAGTGTGTTTTTGTGAAGTTAGAAGCCCAAGCAGGGCTTGCATAATTCATCACTGAACGTATATATTGTTTCTATACGGTGGTGATGGTGTCTTTGCTGTGTCCAAGTGTTGTATGGGCAAGTGAAATTAAGGTGTTGAATCTTGGTGTTAATTTATCTTTAATGTGTGTGATGTGTTGTTTAAATGGCACTGATGTATTGTATGTTACACCAAGGATTGTGTGTGTGTATGTATGTGTGTGTGTGTGTGTGTGTGTGTGTGTGTGTGTGTGTGTGTGTGTGTGTGTGTGTGTGTGTGTGGTAGGGGAGTGTTGTTTATGGTGAGATGTAGAATGTGACTCTGTTTTGCTGTCCAGTTTGTGAGAAGGGTCACTGTGGATTTGGCTGGGGCTATTTTGAGTCTGTTTGTGGTGAACAATTTGTGTTGTGTGTTGAGGTAAGGTTGGAGGATGTGTGCAGCTGTGTTTGCGTTTTGGTGTGTACATGTAAGTGTTAGGTCATCCGCACAGGAAGCTATGTGTATTTGTGGTGTGTGGGGTGTGGGTATGTCATGCATGTATAGGTTAAAGAGAGTAGGAAACACAACAGATCCTTGGGGGACACCGTTTGTGAAGTTTCTGATGTTCGATGACTGACCGGGAAATGTTACATGTGCACATCTGCTTCCTAAATAGTTTGCCAGCCATCTTTTTGTGTTATTGTGCAAGTTTGAGTTGAATATTTTGTTTGTGAGATTGTGGAGGGGGATGAAATCAAAAGCTTTGCTAATGTCTAATGTGACTAGGAGTGTTCTGTGTGGTGGCCTAGCTGAATTGATGCCATTAAAAACTGTGTGTGTGTAAGGTCTGGAAGAACAGTGTTTGTGGAGTGTAGCGGCCTAAAACCATGTTGTGATGGGACTAGTGGGATGTGAGATGTAACTAGTTGTAATACCAGTCACTCAGTGACTTTGGAAGGGGTGCAGAGGAGTGTGATCGGGCGATGTGAGGAAGGCAATGCAGGATCTTTGTTGGGTTTGGGGATAGTGATGATAGTGCAATGCTTCCAGATGATGGGCATTGAAATGATAATAGCAGAAGACATGATAACAGCAGAAGACAAAACGACACCCCTAGGAGGCGGCAACAGAGGGGTAGATGCAGCATATGGGGTGTCCATACCATATGGGCACTAAGTCCCGAGTAGCTGTGTGCCCCTACTCCCTGGAACCAACCCGAGCCCTACACCTCAGCCCGGGCACACTACCTTCTTGCCAGCCCAGCCTGCATCAGGATCAGGGTGGAGCTGAATCCTACGCTCCATACAGCCCCGCGGAGACGGCCTCAAGCCGCTCCACACTCGAGATGGCCTCAAGCCGCTCCACATACAAGACGGCCTCCAGCCGCTCCACTAACGAGGCAGCCTGAAGCCACTCCACTAATGAGACAGTCTCAAGCCACTTCTTCACTAACGAGATGGCCTCAAGCTGCTCGACTATTGAGATGGCCTCAAGCCGCTCCACAAAGACTACCAGCAGAGTCGTTAGTGGTCCGGAGGACAAGACACCGGTGACGGCCTCCAGCCATGCCCACAGATGAGAGACGGCCTCTAGCCGCTCTATGCCCGCATGTCGTCCTCCCGCACCCACCTGTCGTAGTACCAGCCTCCAGCCAGGGAGTCCACCACTGACAGCCTGGTGGCAGGGCCCTGTAGTGTCATCGGGGCTATTCTCTCTACAGCTGGCCCCTGAGGAGAATCTGCCCCTGATGGACCCCTCCCTAGAATGACGCCGTAGCCCCCTCCTGATGTCGAAGCACCCTGGAGCGGACCACAGCCCCAGGGTCCCCAATGGTGCCCCCGGCTCGCTGGGGCAAGAGCCACCCCACTCCCAGCCAAGGCGACGTGGATCCTCCACCCAGCGGCTCTGAAGGGATCTGGAGGAGTTGTTTGGCCTGTACCCCACAAGCCAGACCTCTGTCCCCAGCCCCCAGCACCTGGGGCCTTTCATCACACCCACGGGGGACGACCTCAACCTGCCCGGACTGTAAAGCTATTCAGGTGTGTAACAGTATGAGGATGCATTAACCTGCCACATGCAGGCTATTTTTAGCCCTATGGGTCATCCCAGTGCCGGCCATTTTTGGACCTTTGTTTTTTTCGTTAAAAAGACAGATTTTGATGTGGAAACAACGAATTTTGCCATTAAAATGCACACCGAGGCTCGGAAATGAGTTTTATTGAGTCCTGCATACTCGTTTACAGGTATAGCTGCTCTCTCATGCTCATCACGTACGTGAAAGAAAGCCGTTTTCTATGTAAGGTATAATCAGGTATTTATGCTGGGAAGGTATAGCAATGGTCAGTACACTTTTCTGATTACTTATTTCTTTATCATCTATCACAATTTGCATGTCTTTCTCTCTGTGAATGCATTATCTTACAGTTACTTGAAGATAGGTACAACCTGACTTCATTACATACAGTCCTGGCACTTAAAAGAAGGTATTTATAACTTGACTTCACTATATAGTTCTTACACTTACAAGAAAATATTTAAAACTTACACTTACATGAAAATATTTACAAAATGCCTTCACTATGTACAGCACTGGGTGAGGCACACAGGCAGAATGAGGCAGAGTGAGCGTGAGAGGGGGAGCGAGTGAGTGTATGGCCTTGACAGCCTGGGGGATGGTAGAGGAACAGTTACCTTACGTGCCTGACAATTTTTACCCGCGAATCTTGAAAAATGCGGTCACAGTGAAGTTTTTTATTTTAAACCATTTTAATACGGCACTGGCACTGGCCGCGGCATTATGTCAGACTGTTTTAAAACGGCACTGGCACTTGGCGGGTTAAGTGGCCGTGATCAGACAGTGGCTTAAAGTGCACTGTGATAGATGTAAGGCTCCCGTACCCGAAGTAGTGATATTAAGATTCAACAAACTCTTCCCCCCCCTTGCACATGTTCCAACCTAGATTTCCCCCCCCTTCTGTGTGCTCCCTGCAACAAAGTCAAGTCAGTGCACACCCCCAGTGATCATGACGAAGTTGGACTTACAGACTCTCACGTAGCCCAGAGCCAGTGTTCCTGAACTGTAACACCCTATACTGTGAACTGCACTGTGAACTGTAATGCCCTATACTGTAAACTGCATTGTGAACTGTAACACCCTATACTGTGAACTGTACTGTGAACTGTAACACCCTAAGCTGTGAACTGCACTGTGGACTGTACCACACTGCACTGTGAACTGTACTGTGAAGCGTACCACCCTGAATCTTGAACTGTGTCTGTCAAGTATCCTGCACGATATGCTCACTCCTATTCAGCAGCCCCAGAATTGATGAGTCAATAATATTGTGAGAAATCCTATTGCCCTTGTAAACCCTTAGAGAATATACGTGTAATGTGTTGCCTTGAGTTTTTATGCCCTGTTCCTCCTATATTTGTAGCATTACCCCAGTCATGAAGAGAACCCAATACTTGGTCAGGCGTTCTTAGGATGGGAAGCCGCCCTAAAAACACCTAGCATAACAGGTATTATGTTGTGTGTGTAGCTGTAGTTTGATATGATGGAGTGCGTGTGTGCCTTGTGGTCCAAGGCATTTAAGGTGTGTATTGCTTATGTTGTCTGGTTCACAGGCAGATGAGTGCTCAAGATTGCTAATGCTGTGCGTCTCGTAAGTGAAGGCGCTAAGTCTGGGTCTGTGGGGAATTGTCTCTTGTGTCGGATGACACGTCGGTCGTTGCGATGGGGGTTTAGATGGCTGACATGTGAAAAGTGACTGATGAGAGTGTTTGCTTGTTTGTTTGAGGGTATAGTGTCTGTTGTTGTGATGCAGCGTTTGATTGTGTGGTGTTGCTGCTGGATAGTGTGACGCTGTTT
Organism: Coenobita brevimanus; assembly: GCF_032717465.1. NCBI lineage: Eukaryota > Metazoa > Arthropoda > Malacostraca > Decapoda > Coenobitidae > Coenobita > Coenobita brevimanus. The sequence goes on from NC_136986.1 coordinate 31,018,460, forward strand.
AGTGTTTTGTAGGGTTAGCTGGTGTTTGTTTTGTGATCAAGTGTTTGGAGATAATTATTACAATTTTGTGTTTGCTGTTCTGATATTTTATTGTTTACCTGAGTGTTGAGTTCTTGTATTTGTTGTACGTGTCTTGTGTATGGAGTGTTGGTGAGTGTTGTAATGTTTCATGTTGACTGATGAGGCCTTGAATTTCTGGTGTGAAGTTGGGGGTGTTTCTCTTTCTGTTGCCTCTAGGGATATGTCTTTTGTCTGCATTTTGAATAACTGTATTGAAAGTGTGCACAGTGGTGTTGATGTTTGTGATGGATGTACTGTTTAATGTTTCCAAGTGTAGTTCTGTTTCCTGTTGTGAAGGCCTCCCAGCTGGCTCTCTTATAATTGGTGTATGTGTGTCTTTGGCCAGTTGGGGTGATTCTGGTTTTGGTAGTGATGATTGGAAGGTGGTCAGAGCCTAGGGTTTTGACCACTCTCCAGGATGTTCTAGAGGCGAGGTTTGGGGAGCAAAAGGTGATGTCTGGGGATGATGGGAGGAAGAGGGTTGGTGTAGGATATGGGTATGTTGATGGAGATTGTCTAGGCTGGGAGTACAGAAATATCTGGAGGCGGGTCGACATTACCGGGTTTACGCTACCGGGTTGACGCTGACGGCCCCACACGATGCGGGTGTCACACTTCTTAGCGGATATATAAGCTCATATGTTTATCTATTTAAATACAGTTGAACTAAAAGTAAAATGTTATTTTTTTAATATATATTGTATATATTAACATACATACTGCCTGATGTTTTTATAACATACCCATATTAGTAGGAGTAGACTGTAGCACCAGTCGAGCAGGGCAGTACTCCCAAGGTGGATGGAAAGCTGATGACAGGGAGAGCTGGAGCTCCCGTTTCATCAGCCCTCGGGACTAGGTCCCGACCATCCCCCTTTGCTGAACTTTTTCAGTGTCTTAGTAACACAGAGAGTAGGCCAGCATGCTCTCCAATACAAGTTTCTCTATCAACACCAAACTACATGCACAGTGCACACTACACTTCGTTTTCCAAAAAAAAATAAAAAAAATCATGGCAGCGCAACACGTGGCCTCGGAGTACCCGGGGGGGGGGACCATAAATGTTCCCACCTTCCGCCCCTCTCCCAGTGACATCTCGAGCTGCCTGGAACCACTGTCTGACTCTCTTCTTCTTCATTTCTGCAACATTTGCGGACTTTCCTCTAACTTTCTCTCTGTTGAGCACCACCTCTCCTCCTCTAAATCTCACCTTTTTATAACTTAGACTCAGCTGTCCGAGGCAACTGACAGCAGACCCTTTTCTGTATCCTCCTACTTTCTCTATACTCATTTCAAAGTCAAAGGCGGCTGTTGTGTATATATACGCAACGACTTATCTTGCTCTCGTGTTCCTGAACTTGATTCTTCTGAATTCTCTACACTCTGGCTTCGGCTTACCTATCATTCTCTGACTAAATATATCTGTGCTGTTTACTTATCTCCTACTTCTACTGACTATCAAAAAAAACTTTGACTATCTTACTTCTACGATGGAACACATTCTATCCATTTCTCCTTTCTCTGAACCACCACCTTTGGCTCTCCTCCCCTTTCACTGATCCACCTGGTGAACAAGCCTACACCTTTTCTAGCCTTAATGACCTGGAGCAGCTTGTACAGAACCCTACCCATATCCCTGACCGCCTTGGAGAGAGCTCCAGCATACTTGACCTCTTCCTTACAACTAATCCTTCTGCTTTCACTGTTAATCTTTTCTCTCTGCTGGGCTCCTCCGATCACAACCTTATCACCTTAACATGTCCTATCACTCCTGTACAGCCTGTGGACCCTCCAAAGGAACGTCATCTGTGGCACTTTGGAGCTGCGGATTGGGAGGCCCTCAGGCAGTACTTCTTTGGTTTTCCCTGGAATGATTATTGCTTCCATGGCCGAGAGCCATCTGAGTGTGCCTTGCACATTACGGAGGTTATTCTCTCGGGCGTGAAAGCATACATTCCTTTCTCATTTCCTTTGACTAATGCAAGAAAGCCATGGTTTAATCACGCTTGTTCTAATGCTGTCCGCAACATGGAGAGGGCCTATAAAAGGTACCGGAGCCAACTCACCCCTGAATCACATCTTTTATACCTTTTTTAGAATTTCTACAATGATTTCCTCAAAAAATCATATCTGATATGTCCATCTTTCTGTGAGAATGATGAAGTGGTAATTGCCTGATTCTCTCACCTTAAGGAACTGTACCATCTAGAACTAGGTAACGAGAGGAAATGGCATACAAATAAACACACAAAGTCCTCAGTCCAACTAACATCGAAAAGACCAATGTCAGACTAGCTGATGCTTTGTTTCATGAGTCTACCATCACCGCCCTGGAGTACTATGGCAAACATAACTATCCTCAATTTAAGGGAACCGCTAAGATGCTACAGATTATCAGAGACTGGTTTAGCACAATTAGTGTAAGAATGCTTGACTATGGCCAAAGGACCAGAGATAAAAGGTGGATGCCCATCAGGAAGGAGGATCGAAAAGAACAACTAACCTTCCTCCAGTATTTCTATAAGTGACTGAAAAATTGGCAAGAATAATCTGTTTCAAAGGGTAGTGCTGGAGTAAGTAAGGAGACATTTGCTGCAGCCCTTCAAACAATCAATGGTCTAATTCATCTAGCGAACTACCTCCTTGATGACAAGGGACTTAATTACGTGCTTCTTGACAACATTCAGTCTGATTATCTTGAACAACGATTTGGCTGGTATCGATAGCTGTGTGGAGCCAAGTACTACCTCTCTATTCTTCATTTCTTTCAAGCAAAAAAAAAAAAAAATTGTGTTCCTTCGCTTGTTAGCAGTGGTTTCGACATGACCCAGATAAATGAAATCTTTCGATAAGTCGCAGAAGGCAGAAAAGAAGATCGAGATAAAGATGTGTTGATACTCCTGCATGAAACTGAAGAATTACATCTTGAAGATGTCATTACTATCCAATACAGAGACCAAGCAATTATTTATTACACTGGAGGATACATAGCCCACTCCTTGATGAAGACTGAAATGTCTGGCCTACCATGAGCTTGTGTCAAATGGAAAAGCTGAAATGCAAATTCAGGTGCAAAATGATGAAGGAAGCTCTGAAGAACTAGCAGCCAAGCAGGAATTTATTACCTTGATGACACACAAAGGCTTGATCGAAACTGCTGATCTTTTATTTAGTACATGCATTTATGCTGCTGCTATGTTCGATGGAGTCATGAAAAATGGGCAGTCATGCCAAGCTCAACTGAAATGCTCAGATCCTCAGTGTGTCTTCGTGGAAACATTCAGTATAAAGCTCAAGGAAAAACCTGAAACAGCTGCTCTCATAACTAATAAACATCAAGACAACCTTCAGGAAGAACCAAAACGGTGCAAAGAAGGTCATATATTTGAAAATATAGTTTCTCAAGTCGCCTTTAAAATGTTTAACATCTGTTCCAAGAATTACAAGCAAGAGCTTAAAGACAAAATTCATGCCCCTAAGAAACGAGGAAGAAATGGAAACTCTAAGCAATCATCACACACCCGGAAAGCTCTAAAGCTGTCCTCAGACTAATTTGTAAGAAGAAACCACTGTCCAAAGGGTGGAGGTTGGGGAAAGCGGTTGGTGGGACGCATGACGAATTGGGTCCCTGCTCCCGCATCCTGGTAATACATAAATGTGTCGCAACTGTGTAGCAGAAACTTGTCATAAAGTTTGTGAAAATTGCAAATATATATATATATATATATATATATATATATATATATATATATATATATATATATATATTTATATATTTATATATATAGGAATGAGAAATCAAATCAAGAAATTACTAAGATGATATGAAAACATAAATTTCTGTGGATTACTTTTCTTTTTATGTGAGGAAAAAGGAACCAAAGGCTGCGGGCCAGCAATTATTGTTCCTTTCAAGAGAAAAACAAAATACAAGAGAGAGCCAAATTCAAGATCCGATCATTTCGAGATGCCTGGACACACTGTGTTTGAAAGACTGGAGATCATAGGAAGCAGGAAATACAGACAGAGGGAGACAGTTCCAGTGTTGACCTGTTGCAATATTGATGGACTGGGAGTAACGGTTAACTCTTGCCTTAGAGAGTTGGACAGAAAAGGGATGAGAGTTTGCTACTAGACGGGTACTACATGCCCGTCATAGAGGTGGAGGAATGCATGCAGACAGTTCAAAAGGGCAGTGACCATTGAAGTTGCGATAGAAAAGTGATAAAGATGCAACAGTGCGGCGAAGAGACAGAGGTTGAAGGGAGCCAGTAAGAGGAGGAGAGTTAATTAGACAAAAAGCCTTTGGCTCCACCCTATTGAGAAGAGCTGTATGTGGGGAGCCTCCCCACACATGAGAGTTGTACTCCACACAGTGGCGGATAAAACCCCTGTATAGAGTCAACAACTGTGCAGGGGTAAAGAAGGAACGGAGTCGGCTTAGCACACCTAACCTCTTGGAAGTAGATTTTACAAGAGATGTAATATGATCTTTCCAAGATAAGTCCCAAGTAAATGAAACCCCAGACATGTTCAAGGATGATGCAGGATTAAGCTGAATATTATTAAACATTAGTGGGTATACCTGTGGAAGATTTTATCGGGTTGATGGGTGTAAAAATTGAGTCTTAGATGCATTAAAAACAACAAGATTATTTTTACCCCAGTCAGAGATACGAGCCAAGTCAGACATTAGGTGTGCCATAGCCTCATCCCATGTTTCTTGAAGTAACTGTTGAGATGGGTGTTGCGGGAACTGAATGGAAAGGTGAAGGGTGGAGTCATCAGCGTATGAGTGGATAGGGTTAGATGAACAGCTTAGAAGGTCATTGATGAATAAAAAGAAGTGAGTTGGTGATAGGACAGAGCCCTGAGGAACACCACTGTTGGTAGATCTAGGAGAAGAACAATGGCCGTCTACAACAGCGGCTATAGAACAACCAGAAAGGAAGCTAGAGATGATGGCACAGATAGAAGGATAGAAACCGTAAGAGGGCAGTTTGGAAATTAAAGATTTATGCCAAACTCGATTGAAAGCCTTTGAGATGTCAAGTGCAATGGCAAAGCTTTCGTCGAAGTCCCGAAAGGAGGATGACCAGGAGTCTTAAAGGTAGGTGAGAAGATCGCCAGTGGAGCATCCGTGACGGAACCCATACTGGGGATCAGAAAGAAGGTTGTGATAGGAAAATGCTTTAACATTTTTCTATTAAGAATTGACTCGAAAACTTTTGAGATACAGGATGTTAAAGCAATTGGACGATAGTTAGAGGGTTTGGAATGATCACCCTTCTTTGGGACTGGCTGAAAGAGAGCAAACTTCCAGCAAGAAGGAATGGTACAAGTTAACAGACAAAGGCGAAAGAGTTTGCCTAGGCAGGTGTAAGCACAGAAGCACAGTTCTTGAGAACAACAGGAGGGACTCCATCAGGCCCATATGCCTTATTAGTACTGAGGCCTGTGATAGCAGAAAATACATCAGCTGAAGCAATTTTTATGTTAGCCATGAAGAAGTCAGAGGAGGGAAGTGATGGAGGAACAGCACCGGAATTGTCTAAGGTGGAATTGGAGGAAAAAGTCTGAGCGAAGAGATCTGCTTTATCAGTAGAAGAAATAGCTGCAGAACCATCAGAGTAGAAAAGAGGAGGGAAGGATGATGATGTAAAGTTGTTAGAAAGTTTTTTGGCAAGGTGCCAGAAGGTGTGGGACGAATTTGAGTTGGAGAGTTGAGAGCATTTAGTATGGATGAAATCATTTTTAGCAGAGCGAAGAACTGACTTAGCATGATTTCGGGCAGAAACGTATAAGAGATGTGATTCAGAGACGGGTTGGCTCCGGTACCTTTAATAGGCCCTCTCCTTGTTGTGGACAGCATTAGAACAAGCGTGATTAAACCAAGGCTTTCTTGCATTAGTCAAAGGATATGAAAAGGGAATGAATGCGTCCATGCCCGAGAGAATAACCTCCGAAATGTGCAAGGCACGCTCAGATGTTTGCTGGCCATGGAAGCAATAATCATTCCAGTGAAAATCAAAGAAGTATTGCCTGAGAGCCTCCCAATCTGCAGCTCCAAAGTGAGGGGAGAATATACGTATTGGCAGTTGTTATGTGTGATTTGTTACCAGTGCATATTTTAATTATTGTATTTCTGTTGTGGTGTCATGTGGGGGAGAAGTAATTTGTGTGTGCAACAGTATCTGAAAAGTTTATGGATTGGTGTACCAGGGTGATGAGTCCACCGCCACCACTCTCTGCCCGGTCATGTCTAAAGGTGGTGAAATTATGAAACGTAGGTGTTTTTTGTGTTTGCATAGTTTTGTTTCTTGTAAAACGGCAATGTGTACGTTTTGTTGTTTGTTGAATTGTGTGAGTTCTTGTTTTTTGGTGTTTATGCCATCTATGATTATTTAAAGAATGTTTATGTTGTGTGTAGGATGTGTGTTGGGTGCTGCAGCACGGGGGGGAGGTGGGGGCGTGGATGGAGGAGAAAGGGTAGGAAAAGGTTGTGATGGAGATAAGGGTTGAGGTGAATTAGATTGGGGAGGAAAGGGAGCGGTTGGGGGATTGGATGGTGTGGGAAGGATTGGTGGGTTAGGCTGAGGAGGTGTGGAGGAAGAAGGAGAAGGGCTGGTGGGGGGGTTAGTGGGTGGGGGGAAGGAGCATAAGGAGCTGGTCCAGGTGTTTGTGTAATATTCTCTGGATGCAAGTGTCATGCAGGTGTAATGGGTCCAGTTCTTGTAGGAATTGCACTGAACTGAACCCTTTGTCTGTCAGCTCAAAGTGATAGGTTTTGAGCATCCTGGACATGTGTATTTGTTGATGGGTCCTGGATTATTGTCAATGTCACCGGCTAGAAGAAGTCTTCGAGAAATAACCGCCCTGGAGTCATTTCTTGGTGAAGAAAAAACAGTGTTGTTGTACAGTATGTGTTGTGTTGAGAGATGTGGTACTTGCTCTGGAGACCGAAGCCACTCCCAGGTTCTCAGGCCCCGTGAGAGGCCAGGGGGGGTTGTGGTGGTCTGGCCTCCAAACTGACCTCCTCTGCTTCGACAACCTCTGAGGGGTGGACCCACGGCAAAGACGCCACCACTCCAGGTCCACAAAAGTGAAAATTGGTGGTGGTACTGTCAAAGAAGAGGGAGAGTGGCCATGTGCGATTTGCCACTAGGGCATGGGAAATAATGCCATCTTATACAGTGTTTGTGGTATGTGGGTGCATAAGAGATGTAGTGGTATTAGAGGTAGACTGCGAGATAATGCTGATTTCATCTGTACCATGTGTTGGGGAGTGCATGTGGAGATTGTCAGGCATGAAAGGACTGATCTTGCTGGTGAGACTCTTGAGTGTGTGAAAGAGTTTTGATATTTCCGAGACAAATTATGTGCTGGAGGTGGGGCTGGAGCTAGCTCTGTGGCCTTATATATATATATATATATAAGAAGAATCTGTGGTACAGTGGTCGAGTGTGCGTCTTGCACACTGGTGGATGCGGGTTCTCCTCCTGCCAGAGTTGTAAATACTTTGGGAAGCGTTCACTGAGCCACTTACTACTTTGGTGGACATAAGGGGTGCTGTGGCTGAACCAGTCACATACTAGTATGCTTACACCCAATCAGCTTAAGGCGGGCCAATTACACTTGGTTCACAGACTACACACACATGCAAAGCCACTACAATACTACAATCAAACTCAAAAGCACTTCTCACCCTACATACAGTCTCTACCAGACAGCCTAAGCCACTGGTTAGAGATACACTGGCTGTATTGACATGTGGAGGTGTAGGAGGACTACTGGGCCTGCCCCCGAGGTATAGGCCCTGAAGCCTTTGCCCAGAGTCGGACACATTAAAAAAATAAAAAAAAAAAATCTTCGGTAGGGATAGCCCAGTCCTGCAGTGGACCTCAATGGCTGCTGTTGCTGCTAATGATATATATATATATATATATATATATATATATATATATATATATATATATTATATATATATATATATATATATATATATATATATATATATATATATAAGAAGTCTCTGTGGTACAGTGGTACAGTGTGCGTTTCGTACACGGGTGAACCAGGGTTCGCTCCCCGCCAGGGTAATAAACTTTGGGAGTGTTCACCCGGCCACATGTTACATAGCCTATGATTTCATCATCCTTTGTGTAATTTTAACGCACAGTATGCTGCATGTTTGATCACGAGCGTGTTCTGCCTCAGTTCCCCCCTTCTACCGTTATAGTAGAGTAAGTCGTTCTCTCTGTTGTCCAGAGCGGGATTGTGAACTCTATGTCCCCTTGGCTTTCATTTGCGCGTCCTTCTTACAAGTTTTATCAAGCTCTGCTGGCCCCTATATAATGAGCTCAGTCTCTGCATCTTTGCCACTTAGATCTGCTCCTCATTTTGTTCACATCTCTGTCCTCCCCTGTACAGATATTATTATTGTGAGTGCTCAAGAAATCTCCAAACATCTAGCAGCTGTGTGTAATTTGAGTATAACTGTTATTGCATTTTTTCCTTGTACTGTATAGCATAAGGTGTTGATTTGTAGGCCTAGTGAGTTCTTTTTGTAATTTATGTAAAGTTTTCCTATCAACCATTTTTGATAATAGTTTGTATCTGTAATAATTTATCTGGCATTCACTGAGTATTATCTGGTATCTCATTTTATCAGGGCTGACTTAGATAAATTTACTCTTGCTAATTTCGTGTTAATAGAGGTTATTGCAGTTAACCATATATTTAACCTGTTTATTTGCCATTACATTATCCTTATGAGTCCTGAATGTTTTGTTGTTAGTTTGAGCATTAAACTTTAACTTGTAATTTTACTTAACTCTTTTGTTTTGAACCTGGAACTTTACGGGACAGTAGTGACTCTTCGTATTCTCACTTAAAGTGTGCATTATCTTTCTCTGTTCCGTAACATAAATTTGGCGACCTCATATCAGGATATTCAGGATATTATCATAAGGATATTGCTTGATATTTTGTGACTGTTACTTATTCATGATGTCTACTATTACTACACTTGATGAAGCCAAAGATTTTTTGTCAAATGTGCAAACAGTGTGTGATATAGAAAACAGAACAAAGAATGAACTTAAGCTTGTTGCTCAACAATTGGGAATTGCTGTTCACTCTCATCATTCTAAAGATCAGATTGTTCACATGATTAGTGAAAGCTTGTTTAATGTAACTCCTCCAAATGAGCAAACGCAGATTGAATTAGCTAAGTTACAGCTAGCCCTGCAGGAGGCTCGTGTGAAAGAAGCTGAATTTCAAGCACGTGCTAAGGAGGCTGAGTCTCAGGCTAAGGAGGCGGAATCTCAGGTTCGGATTCAGGAGGCACAGATACAGGCTCAGGCACAAGTTGAACTTGCCAGGATTCAGGCAGACCATGAGTATCGCATGAAACAAGGTGGAACTGGATCATCTAGCTCTGATGATTTTGATGTGGCTAAAAATGTTAAACTTGTCCCTCCTTTTAATGAGTCTGATTTAACAAAGTATTTTCAGTTGTTTGAGAGGGTAGCTACAGGTTTTAATTGGCCTCAGGAGTATTGGCCAGTACTCCTTCAAACTGTTCTCACCGGTAAAGCTCAAGTAACTTATGCATCTTTGCCTCAGGATCAGTCTGATAATTATGATGTAGTTAAGAGCTTGATTCTTAAGGCCTATGAGCTTGTTCCTGAAGCTTATAGAGTAAAATTTAGGACAACTTACAAGCAAGATAAGCAATCCCATGTTGAGTATGCAAAAATCAAAGAAGATCTGTTAGAGCAATGGTTAAATTCTAAGAATGTGGATTCTGATTTTGACAAATTTAAGCAGATGATTTTGCTGGAGGACTTCAAAAGGTGTATTTATAAAGATGTAAGCCTATATCTTGATGAGAAAAGGATAGATAATTTGTCTGATGCTGCAGTTTTAGCTGATGAGTATGTTCTCACTCACAAGAGATATTCTAGAGAAAAAGGGAAAGCTGAGAGTAAGTACGTTGCCTCTACTCAGAGTACAGGTAACAGGAAAGAAAATAAAGATGATGTTTCTCAGGAAGTAAATACCAGCTTCACCTCTAGATTTCAGAAAAGTAAATGTACTTATTGTAGTAAGCTTGGTCATACTACGGAGAGATGTTTCAGGAGACAGCGTGATGTGAACAAAAAGGAGTCTTTAAATATTCAGTCAATTGGTCTAGTGTCCACTCTTGAGAGTTCCCAGAATTCTTTAACTGAGTTAACTGAACCTGCTTTGAGGGGTAACTTAAATTCTCATGATGGAGCTCCTCTTTTGAGCAGTAACGTGGGTGACACTCTCAAGAGTTCATGTGCTAATTTCCTGTCTGATGGTTTTGTCAGTCCTCTGGACAGTAATGACAGGAAATCAGTTCAAATATATCGTGATACAGGTGCTTGCCAATCCCTTATGCTGACCAGTGTTCTAGACTCTAATGTTAATTCCTCTGATGAAACTGTAATCTTACAAGGTGTAGGGAATAATTACTTCTCTGTCCCTCTGTGCAGAGTGAATTTAGAGTCTGGTTTTGTTAATGGTTCCGTTATGGTTGGGTTGGTTGAGACACTCCCAATGTCAGGTGTAACTTTCTTACTTGGAAATGATATTGGTGGAAGTCAAGTGTGTCCAGCTCCTCAGTTGTCTAGTGAGCCAGTGGCTGCGACCCAGGATTGTGATGTCCCTGATGTGTTCCCTGCATGTGCTGTCACTAGGGCTAAGTCTAAAGTTACTGGTGATTTAGAGGATAATGATGATGATGATGTTATCCTAGCTGACACTTTTCTTGCTAATTTGGACCACTCACCAGATGAGGCAGTACCCCGTAGTGTTGATAATTTGTCTCGTCAAGAGTTGGTTGAGTTGCAGGTTGCTGACCCTGAGTTGAAAGGTCTAGCTAACTCTGCTTACAGTGAAGAAGAGTCAGCCGGTGCTTCTACTTGTTATTATGTAAAGTCAGGAGTACTTATGAGGAAGTGGAGACCCCCAACAGCATCAGCCGACTGTGAATGGGAGGTTGTACATCAAGTTGTCATCCCTCGTGTTTGTAGGCAGGATATCAATAGAGTGGCTCATGATTCCAGTTTGGCAGGACACCTTGGAGTGAGGAAGACTGTGGCACGCATTTTGAAACACTTCTACTGGCCAGGTATCTTCAGGGATGTTTCCTGGTGTTGTAAGTCTTGTCACACCTGTCAAGTTGTGGGGAAGTGCAATCAGACCGAAAAGGTTGCACCTCTAGTTCCCATTCCTCCTTTTGAGGCGCCTTTCACCCGTGTGTTGGTGGATATTGTGGGCCCTCTTCCTAAGACTTCTTCAGGATTTTCTTATGTGTTGACCCTGATTGATATGGCTACTCGTTATCCTGAAGCCATTCCACTTAGAAATATCTCAGCAAAGAACGTGGTTAAGGAAATGCTAGGGTTCTTCACAAAGTTTGGTCTGCCTAAGGAGGTACAGTCAGACCGGGGAAGTAATTTCATGTTGAATGTTTTCAAGCAGTCTCTGAAAGAGTTGGGCATCACCCAGATCACGTCTTCAGCTTACCATCCCCAGACCCAAGGAGCGTTGGATAGATATCATCAAACACTCAAATCGATGCTCAAGAAATACTGTTTGGAACATCAGAAAGACTGGGATAAAGGTCTTCCATTCGTTGTGTTTGCTGCAAGAGAATCTCCAAATGAATCACTGGGCTTCTCACCTTTTGAACTACTGTTTGGCCATGAAGTAAGAGGACCCCTTAAGTTACTCAAGGAATGCTGGCTGTCGGAGGAAGATGACGTCAACCTGCTGGAGTATGTGATGAAGTTCAAAGAATGGCTGTCCACTGCTTTACAGCTGGCGAGAGAGAATTTAGGAGCTGCTCAGGAGAAGATGAAGACTTGGTATGATAAGAAGTCCAGGTTACGCCACTTTCAGCCAGGAGATCAGGTTTTGATTCTGCTACCAGTTCATGGGCAACCTCTTCAAGCCAAGTTTAGTGGCCCTTATTTCGTGGAGAAGAAACTCAGTGATGTCAACTATGTCATCGCCACACCAGATCGTAGAAAGAACAAGCAACTATGTCACATCAACATGCTAAAGTTATATCACAGGCGGGACGAAAATAATCCAGTCTGCACTGTAGCTGTTCCACCCGAGTCTGCAAGTGAAGCTCTCCCATGCAGTATGAGCCTGAGTGATAGTTTGGGGAAGAATCCTGATATCATGAATGATCTCCAGACTAAGCTTTCTCATCTACCTCCCAAGGAAATGCAGGAGTTTTCGGCATTACTGCAGGAGTACCCGCAAGTGTTCCGTGCCACTCCAGGAAGAACTACTGTGTTGATGCATGATGTCGAGGTTGGAGACGCAAAGCCAATTAAACTGCCTCCTTACCGTGTGAACCCAGTGAAAGTTCCTCTCATCCAGAAGGAGCTTGGCTACCCGTTGGACCACAAGATGATTGAGCCCTGTCAGAGCGAGTGGAGTTCTCCTGTCACTCTAGTCCCTAAGCCAGGTGGGTCACAGCGGCTTTGCATTGACTACAGACGTGCTAATCAGATAACCAAAACAGACACTTACCCTCTCCCTCGTGTGGAAGATTGCATGGACAGGATCGGAAGGGCTAGGTACATGAGTGAGTTTGATTTGTTAAAGGGATACTGGCAAGTACCTATGACTGAACGTGCTAGGGAGATCTCATGTTTTGTAACATTAGGAAAGGCTTTTGCATGTTCTGTAATGCCATATACAGATTATTTTAGAGTGATAAGAAATTTCCTTTGTAAATTTCTTTTTTCTTTGTGGGGAGGTGTTACATAGCCTATGATTTCATCATCCTTTGTGTAATTTTAACGCACAGTATGCTGCATGTTTGATCACGAGCGTGTTCTGCCTCAGTCCCCCCCTTCTACCGTTATAGTAGAGTAAGTCGTTCTCTCTGTTGTCCAGAGCGGGATTGTGAACTCTATGTCCCCATGGCTTTCATTTGCGCGTCCTTCTTACAAGTTTTATCAAGCTCTGCTGGCCCCTATATAATGAGCTCAGTCTCTGCATCTTTGCCACTTAGATCTGCTCCTCATTTTGTTCACATCTCTGTCCTCCCCTGTACAGATATTATTATTGTGAGTGCTCAAGAAATCTCCAAACATCTAGCAGCTGTGTGTAATTTGAGTATAACTGATATTGCATTTTTTCCTTGTACTGTATAGCATAAGGTGTTGATTTGTAGGCCTAGTGAGTTCTTTTTGTAATTTATGTAAAGTTTTACTATCAGCCATTTTTGATAATAGTTTGTATCTGTAATAATTTATCTGGCATTCACTGAGTATTATCTGGTATCTCATTTTATCAGGGCTGACTTAGATAAATTTACTCTTGCTAATTTCGTGTTAATAGAGGCTATTGCAGTTAACCATATATTTAACCTGTTTATTTGCCATTACATTATCCTTATGAGTCCTGAATGTTTTGTTGTTAGTTTGAGCATTAAACTTTAACTTGTAATTTTACTTAACTCTTTTGTTTTGAACCTGGAACTTTACGGGACAGTAGTGACTCTTCGTATTCTCACTTAAAGTGTACATTATCTTTCTCTGTTCCGTAACAATATATCTATATATATATATAAATATATATATATATATATATATATATATATATATATATATATATAAGAAGTCTCTGTGGTACAGTGGTACAGTGTGCGTTTCGTACACGGGTGAACCAGGGTTCGCGCCCCGCCAGGGTAATAAACTTTGGGAGTGTTCATCCGGCCACATATTGCATTGGCGGACACACGAGGTGCTGTGGTTGAACCAGTGTCGCTTACTATGAAGTATGCTTGCACCCAGTCGGCTTGTGCGGGCCGATTACACTTGATTCACAGACTACACACACATCCAAAGCCACTCCAACACTACAATTACACTTACAAGCACTTCTCATCCTACATACAATCTCTACCAGACAGCCTAATCCACTTGGTAGAGATACATTGGCTGTATCGTCCCGACTTCGGTCGGGATAGGCCGGTCCTGCAGTGGATACTCAAACGGCTGATGATGATGATGTTGATATATATATATATATATATATCCATCATCCAACCATGTGTTGCCCCACGGGAAGCGTAGGAACCCGGGGGTAGGCAAGTTGGTCCTGACATTTGAGATGAAAGTGACCAGCCTCACTCATCCTTGAATGGCATTACATGAGCAATAAACCCCAACCACCCCTTGGATATACACCTACCCATGCTCAATCTGTCTGGAGCGACCCAATTACCCACTAAACCACCAGGTACCATAATCTTGGTTATATGGTTACTACCCAGCATTGTAAATGGTTTCTTGGTGTACAGGAAACCATTCGGATTGTCACTCAGTGTAGATTCACCCATAGACAGAGGGAAGAGGAAAGAATGAAGGAAAGAAAGACAGAAGAGGAAGGATGGAAAAAAGAAAGGAAGAGAGAAAAGAGCAGGCACCTGAGAGCAGCACTACATTGAGTAAGTGGATGATGAATAAGAAATAATCCATACACCAGATTACAGGTGTCCTCCTTTCATAAAACACCTGCAATAGTTGAACTTTAAAAGCAGTATGTTGAAGTTTGGAAGGAAACCACTCCGGGGAAGCGAGCTCCAAAGAGATTCAGTTCGGGGAATAAAATAATTTTTTTATGCAGAAGTTCTACGATATGGCTGTGTGACAGTCCAATCATAAGCACTACCAAATGCCCGTGTAGCGCGGGGGAAGGCGTGGAGAGGTGGCACAATGGATGTACCTTCGTCTGAGCATTTGCCATAAATGTATCTGTAAAGTAATGCAAGGGGGCAGCATTCCATCTTACTTGTAGAGGAGGTAGCTCATTTGTTGTAGTAGGGCTATTAATAATTCCAACACCTTTGTTCTGAATTTTGTCTAGTTTTAGTGTAACCTCTCCACATCCATTCTACAGAGATGAACAATAATCCAGATGAGTGTGCACATGACTTATATATTATAGCTAAGATATCAAATTATGAAACATTTACGTAAGGAAGAGGACAATTAGTTTTCGTACACCATTCTGTATTTTTTTTAAACACTACCAGAACACTTTCTTTCACATTAAATTTTGCCCTTTGTAATGTGGCGTACGGGGAAGAGGGAATTATGAGAAATAATCTGTAGGGAAAGCAAGTAGTGTAATACAAATTTATCAGTAAAGCATTTACAACAGAAATGATCTGTTTACCCTAATAGATGTGTCCTTCAGAAAATTCTCTGCCTCACCCAAAAAAACGTCAAAGGACAGAGTGTTCTCGTACTTTTTCTCAACATAGTCTCCCCTAAGTTCACTGCACTTGCTCCACCGACTTTCAAACACTGCTATCTCAATGCGGAAGAAGGCTGCATCTTGCGCCTCCAAATACCCCTCAAGAGCATGGATAACTTCATCATCACTCCAAAAACAGTGACCACGCAGGTGCTCAGTTTGGGAAGCAGTTAGAAGTCAGATGGAGCCAGGTGAGGAGGGTAAGAAGCATGAGGCAACAGTTCAAAGTCACAGCTGGTTACTTCAGCCACTGCCACTTATGTTGTGTGGAAAGGTGCATTGTCCTAGAGCAACAGCACGCCTGCTCAGAGCTTTCCTTCGTTTCTTTTTTATTGCTTCTGTCAACTGTTGCAATTCCAATGCGAAACAGGCCCAATGATGGCCTGACCCTTTTTTAAAGGGTCAACAATGCGAACTCTGTCAGTGTCCAAAACATTAGGCCATCATCTTGCTGACAGATGCCACTTGCTTTAATTTTGGGGGGAGGAGGAGAAACGTGGTGTTTCCATTTCTTGTTTTGACTCTTTGATTTCATGTCCCAATTGGTGAACCCATGTCTCATCTTGGTTCACAAATCTCCAGAAGACATTAAATAAATCAGCCTGGAAATGAGCCAAAAGCGTCCTTGAAGTGTCCAGTCTGGTCAGCTTCTGGTCAGGTGTTAACATTCTGGGCACCCATCTTGCAGACAGCTTGCTCATACTCAAGATGTTAGTCAAAACAGTGTGCACTGAACCAATGATGAAGCCCATGGTGTCGTCTATCTGTTACACAGACAAATGTCTGTGGATTCCATTTTCTCTCCTAGGCCTTGGTAGCTGGTTACACATCTTTCTGCCTCAAACATCAGAGAGCATCAAGCTGCCCTCTTTACACAACACACACATCCACATTATATCACATTGCCTTAACCCGCAGCGTCCCATCGACGTGAATTAACGCCCACACGTTTTGTCACTGCCAATCCCGTCGATGTACATAAATGCGAATCAATTGCAAGGTCCCTAATTTGCACAATTTTCAATTTTTGCAAGTGATTTTTGGTACGTATACACGGGACACCTTCCTCTACAAGATGGCAGGCAGGGACAATGCCTTACCCAGCATGACCTCCTCCCCCCCCTGCATGCCATTGTCTCAGCAATTCACCTGTTATCAGTGACCTGGCCAGTAAAGCAATGTCATGCCACGGTACGAAATTCAGGGCCAGAGTGATTCCCCAATCAATGACAATGTGGAGGACAAACTTTACATAAGATTAGAGGAAAAAACAGTCAGAAATGATGATCAGGTAATGTGGCAAAAAAAGGTCAGGTATGTTTTTTTTTTTTAATGCGAGGAAGAAAGAACCAAAGGCCATGAGCCCGCAGTAACAGTTCCCTCCAAGAAAAAAACAAAATACAATAGAGAGCCAAATTCAAGATCCGATCATTTTGAGATGCCTGGACACACTGCGTTTGAAAGACTGGAGATCATAGGCAGCAGGAAATACAGATAGAGGGAGACAGTTCCAGAGCTGACCTGTTGCATAAATGAAAGACTGGGAGTAACAGTTAACTCTTGCATTAGAGAGTTGGACAGAAAAGGGATGAGAGTTTCCTGCCAGACGGGTGCTACGTGCCCGTCGTAGAGGTGGAGGAATGCAAGCAGACAGTTCAGAGGAGCAGTGACCATTAAAGTAGCGATAGAAAAGAGATAAAGATGCAACAGTGTGACGAGGAGACAGAGGTTGAAGGGAGTCAGTAAGAGCAGGAGAGTTAATGAGACGAAAAGCCTTTGACTCCACCCTATTGAGAAGACCTGCATGCGGGGAGCCCCCCCACACACGAGAGCCGTACTCCACACAGGGGCGAACAAAACCCCTGTATAGAGTCAACAACTGTGCAGGGGCAAAGAAAGAGCGGAGTCGGCTTAGCACACCCAATCTCTTGGAAGCAGATTTTACAAGAGATGTAATATGATCTTTCCAAGATAAGTCCCGAGTAAATGAAACCCCAAGCATGTTCAGGGATGATGCAGGATTAAGCTGAATATTATTAAACATTAATGGGTATACCTGTGGAAGATTTTGTCGGGTTGATAGGTGTAAGAACTGAGTCTTAGATGCATTAAAGACAACCATATTATTTTTACCCCAGTCAGAGATACGAGCCAAGTCAGACATTAGGTGTGCCATAGCCTCATCCCATGTTTCTTGAAGTAACTGTTGAGATGGGCGTTGCGGGAACCGAATGGAAAGGTGAAGGGTGGAGTCATCACCGTATGAGTGGATAGGGTTAGATGTACAGTTTAGAAGAGCATTGATGAATAAAAGGAAGAGAGTTGGTGATAGGACAGAGCCCTGAGGAACACCACTGTTGATAGATCTAGGAGAAGAACGATGGCCGTCTACAACAGCGGCTATAGAACGACCAGAAAGGAAGCTAGCGATGAAGGCACAGATAGAAGGATAGAAACCGTTGGAGGGCAGTTTGGAAATTAAAGATTTATGCCAGACTCGATCGAAAGCCTTTGAGATGTCAAGTGCAATGGCAAAGCTTTCGCCAAAGTCCCGAAAGGAGGATGACCAGGAGTCTGAAAGGTAGGTGAGAAGATTGCCAGTGGAGCGTCCCTGACGATCGGAAAGAAGGTTGTGATAGGAAAGATGCCTTCAAATTTTTATATTAAGAATTGACTCGAAAACTTTTGAAATACAGGACGTTAAAGCAATTGGACGACAGTTGGAGGGTTGGGAGTGGTCACCCTTCTTTGGGACTGGCTGAATGAGAGCAAACTTCCAGCAAGAAGGAAAGGTACAAGTTGACAGACAAAGGCGAAAGAGTTTGCCTAGGCAGGGTGTAAGCACAGAAGCACAGTTCTTGAGAACAACAGGAGGGACCCCATCAGGCCTATATGCCTTGTTAGTACTGAGGCCAGTGATGGCAGAAAATACATCAACTGAAGAAATTTTAATGTCAGCCATGAGGAAGTCAGAGGGGATAAGTGATGGAGGAACAGCACCGGAATCGTCTAAGGTGGAATTGGAGGAGAAAGTCTGTGCAAAGAGATCTGCTTTATCAGTAGAAGAAATAGCTACAGAACCATCAGAGTAGAAAAGAGGAGGGAAGGATGATGAGGTAAAGTTGTTAGAAAGATTTTTGGCAAGGTGCCAGAAGGAGCGGGAAGAATTCGAGTTGGAGAGTTGAGAGCATTTAGTATGGATGAAATTATTTTTAGTAGAGCGAAGAACAGACTTAGCACGATTCCGGGCAGAAACATAAAGATGATGTGATTCAGGGGTGGGATGGCTCCGGTACCTTTTGTAGGCCTTCTCCTTGTTGCGGACAGCATTAGAACAAGCGTGATTAAACCAAGGCTTTCTTGCGTTAGTCAAAGGATATGAGAAAGGAATGTATGCTTCCATGCCTGAGAGAATAACCTCCGTAATGCGCAAGGCACACTCAGATGGCTCATGGCCATGGAAGCAATAATCATTCCAGGGAAAATCAAAGAAGTACTGCCTGAGGGCCTCCCAGTCCGCAGCTCCAAAATGCCACAGACGACGTTTCCCTGGAGGGTCCACAGGCCGTACCGGAGTGATAGAACAGGTTAAGGTAATAAGGTTGTGATCGGAGGAGCCCAACGAAGAGAAAAGATTAACAGAGTAGGCAGAAGGATTAGTTGTGAGGAAGAGGTCAAGTATGTTGGAGCTCTCTCCAAGGCGGTCAGGGATACGGGTAGGGTGCTGTACAAGCTGCTCTAGGTCATTAAGGATAGAAAAGATGTAGGCTTGTTCACCAGGTGGATCCGTGAAAGGAGAGGAGAGCCAAAGGTGGTGGTGAACATTGAAATCTCCAAGAATGGAGATTTCAGAGAAAGGAGAAATGGACAGAATGTGTTCCATCGTAGAAGTAAGATAGTCGATGAATTTTTGATAGTCAGTAGAATTAGGGGATAAGTAAACAGCACAGATATATTTAGTCAGAGAATGACAGGAAAGCCAAAGCCAGAGTGTGGAGAATTCAGATGAATCAAGTTCAGGAACACGAGAGCAAGATAAGTCGTTGCGTATGTATACACAACAGCCACCTTTGGCTTTGAAATGAATATAGAGAAAGTAGGAGGATACAGAAAAGGGTTTGCTGTCAGTTGCCTCAGACAGCTGAGTCTCCGTTAGAAAAAGAAGGTGAGGTTTAGATGAGGAGAGATGGTGCTCAACAGAGCGAAAGTTAGATGAAAGGCCGCGAATGTTGCAGAAATGAAGAAGAGAGTCAGACAGTGGTTCCAGGCACCTCAAGTCGTCACCGGGAGAGGGGCAGATGGCGGGGGCATTTATGGTCCCCCCCCCTGGGGACTCCGAGGCTTGATTAATCGATGCCATTTTTGGTGAATTTTGAATAGGAAGTGTAGTGTGTACTGTGCATGTAGTTTGGTGAAGACAGTTAGAGAAATTTGTACTGGAGAGCATGCTGGCCTACTCTCTGTGTAACTGAGACACTGAAAAAGCTCAGCAAAGGGGGATGGTCAGGAACTACTCCTGAGGGCTGATGAAACGGGAGCTCCAGCACTCCCTGTCATCAGCTTTCCATCCACCTCGGGAGTACTGCCCTGCTCGACTGGTGCTACAGTCTACTGAGTGAAACAATGCTTATATTGCCTATATAACTGAAAACCAATATACTCTCGTACTACATATAAATTCGTACCAAGTAAATAAATAAATACCGTTTATGAGTGGTGTGAAATAGTTACCCTCCCATAGAACTCGTTTTCTTTGGTGCCAGCCTGTTAGAAAACCCAGTCAGGTAAGGAGGTACTGTTACCTGGATCGAGTATTTTAAACCTCAGGTGAGCAATTTCTCTATGAATTTTTGATGTTTCTCACCAAAAGCGGAGGTTTGAGCAAAAAAAAAAAAAATTCTAAAAATGGTCGGGATTGGGGGGAGTCAGTGGTGGAACAGTGGTCGGGATGAGGTGGGTTAAACCAGCTATCCTCTCTCCATAAAACACCAATCTTGTCATTACATTTCATACACATTTCACAACACATCCCTGCTTTCCCCTCCATAAAAAGAACCATGGCTGGTGCTATACTGGGAATTAGTGCGGTGGTTTCTCGGGTGACCACAACTGGCAGGGCTGGGTCATTTGCACAGGGCCCTCCCGGTCGTCATCAAGCAACTGTGCCACCTCCAGTGTTGCGGCGCCCTAAATCTGATCGTCAGTGCAGTAAAATTTTCTTTTGCAATATTAGGGGACTTCACTCCAGCATCAACTCTGTTCAAAATTTCCTCCTGTTTGAATCCCCTGACCTGCTATTTTTGACAGAGACACAAGTAAGCTCCACCCCTGATTTAGCTAGACTAAATTTTCCTGGTTAAATCATGATACAAAATTTCGGACCCAAAGGAGGTGTATCTTGCCTAGCTAAATCAGAAATTGCCCTGGAGGAGATTACTAATTTAATTGTCCTTCTTTCGACTATTCCATATACAAATTAAATTCTTTGGGCAAAATTAAGTATTTCTGTTGTGTTCATCGTTCCCCTAATGCCCCTCCAGAGCCGAGTTTATTTGATTCTCTATCTTCACAACTAAGTGTCCTCAGCATTAATACTGCATCAGAAATTACTATTCTGGGTGATTTTAATGTCCATAATGTTGAATGGCTCACTTATTCACCCAGAACTGATGACTCTGGTCTTGAATGTGAGCTATTTGCAGACTCATTTAATCTCACCCAGTTAGTCAGTCAACCCACCCATGTACCGGACAACCCCAATCAAAATCCCCCCCTACTGGACATGTTTCTAACAACCAATTCAGATAATTATAGTATCGAAGTGAAGTCCCCCCTCGGATCATTGTCTGATTCAAGCCACCAGTTTAACACCTATCACACCCTCCTGCTCTGAACAGGTCGTGGTGACTAAATGGCACTACGACAGGGCAGACTGGGAAGGACTCCATAATTTTTTCATGGATGTTCCTTGGACCTCCTTTTTCTCCCAAGATGCAAATTCCACATTGGGCCACATACAGGATTTCATTAAAGTTGGCATGGAAACATTCATTCCCCATCATAGTTACAGGAAAAGATGTAATTCTCCTAATTGGCTTGACCACAATTGTGCTAGAGTAACAGAACATAAAACAATAGCCTATAACACTTATACAAGGAAAAAACCAAAGAAGCCTTTAATTATTACAGAAACATCAGAAACCATGCTAAAACTATCATCAATCCTTCTAAATCAAACTTTCTGCATAGACAGGCTAACAAACTACTAAACAACCCAAATGATAACAAAATATTCTGGTCAACCCTTAATTCATTCAAAACTAACTTCACTACCTCCTCTTCCATTCCACCTTTACAGTCCCCAATGGAAATCTAGTAAGTGACCCACGTGGAAAAGCCAACCTTCTTGTTGACATTTTTTTCTACAAACTCAACCCTAAATACAGAAAATTACAATATTCCTGTACTTGATTTTGATTCCCCTCAAATACCTCCTTTCATGATTCACACCGGATACGTACAAGCTGTATTCCAGAATCTCTCAGCAGACAAAGCTACTGGTCCAGATGAAATTCCATCAATAGTACTTAAAAATTGCTCTTCAGTGTTGTCTCCCGTATTGGCAAAATTTTTCCGCTTATGCATCCGTATCTCAAGTTTTGCAGCCTCTTGGAAAGAAGCAAATTTCCATCCTGTTCCTAAAAAAGGGGCAACTTCTGATCCATCAAACTATAGACCAATTGCAATAACTTCCATTCTCGGCAAAGTTTTTGAGACGCTAATTAACAAACACATAATCAAGCATCTAGAAATCAATAAGTTAATCAATGATCGGCAGTGTGGATTTAGACATGAACATTCAACTGTAAACATTCTTTGCCCTCTTACCCATCAGATTAACAAAACAATAGACCAACACGGTGAAACACACACAATAGCACTAGATATATCAAAAGTATTTGACAGAGTATGGCACCGGGCCTTATTGTCTAAGATGTCACACTATGGCCTTGCATCACTTGTTCCTCTAATTTCTTCTTACCTTCATAATAGAAAAATACGGGTCATGGTAGATGGAATTTATTCTCAGTTTCATTCCATAAATGCTGGCGTACTTCAGTGATCAGTTTTGGCGCCAACCCTCTTTCTCATTCATACAAATGACCTCCTATCTGTCACGCACAACCCAATACACTTTTATGCTGATAACTCGACCCTTCATAGTTCTTTCACATTTAGTACCTCCTTTACACAATTTGATATTATAAATTCATAAATAAACACAGCAATTTTCTGAACCAGGACCTTTCTAAAATTAATCAATGGGGACAAACAAATCTGGTCTCACTTAATGCTCAGAAAACTAAATAATTTCTTCAACAGAAAGAATCCCTCAGACTCTCACATAATTTTAAATGATGTCAATATTCCCATATCCACTACAATTGATATCCTAGGGTTACTCTAAACCCCAACCTAAGCTGGACAACTTATGTTAAATCCCTTGCTAAAAATGCTTCCAAATAATTGGGACTTATGTACAGAGTTCGTGAGTTCTTCACTGACGAGCAGATGTCCACAATATACACAAAAGTCATGTGTGTTCTCGGATCGAATACTGTTCACCACTGTGGAGTGGATGTGGAGTGGTTGCACTGAGGCAGTTGGACAAAATTCAAAATAAAGCCATTAGATTAATCAATAATCCTGCCATCACGCAAGACCTTCCTCCATTATCAGTATGCAGAGATGTTGCTTCTTTAGCATTATTTTATAGATATTTTTACTGTAAGTGTTCAGACGAAACTGGCCTCAATTGTTCCTCCCCTTCATATTTTCTCCCGAAATACTCGGGCAGCTGGGAGTGCCCATGAATTCACACTCTCTCCCCCGCAATGCAGAACCTCTGCTTATCAAAATTCATTTATCCCCAGAACTAGTACTCTCTGGAATTCGCTTCCTGGGAGTTGTTTCCCACAAACATTTAAACCACTTCAATTCAAATCCAGTTGTTATATATATTTTATGAATGGAGGATGCCTTTTGGCAAATGGACTTATTATTTTCCCCTTTGTTTTTCCTTCCTCCATTCATTATCTATTTAAAGAAAAAAATCAAGACCATGAATGCTCTCCACTTGATCATCTGTGGTCGATGAATTGGAGCGTCCCGACTAGGGGTCACCTTCGGTACTCTCCTTGGCCCACTTGAAATCAGAAGCCTATTTCCTTATGGAGGAATACAAGGAGAGTCCTCACCAAGTGTGTCTCCTATGTCTTCATGGATATCACTAAGGGTCATATCCATATTTTTGCAGACACCTGATCACAGTATGGGTTTCTTGACCATTTTTGGATTCTGCTCTAAACTACTAAATTTCAAGGGCCTCATCACCAAACAGATAAAGACAAAGATCTTAGTTCATGTGTATAGTCATATGAGGCTTTGTAGCATACAGTCTTGTCCAAAAGTTGTGACTGCTCTCCTTGTTTCTGGGCGAGCCCAAGAACTTTCGAAGGACCCACGAATACTAGTGACGTTCTAAGGATACTGGTGTGTATTGTTGGCATTATACATAGCTTATAAATGATGACCCATGTGCCTACCCAGGACTTCCACACATAAGTTTTATTGGCATATCATGAAATGCCTAACACGATTGAATATCCCAGGAGTACTGCAAATTCTTTCTCAGGCAACCTGAATCCGTGGCAGCAAATCCTCCTCCCTCCCAACTGGTTCCTCATACACTAAGCTTTCATGTGACCCCACAAGAAGAAGTGTACTAGTCTCAGATCCGGAGAATGTGCTGGCCATGGAATGGGATCCCCATGCCCAGTCCATCATCTATGAATGGTTGCATCTAAATACTCGTAAGTACATAGAATTGTACCATTATGGGGAGGGACTCCATCATGCATTAACCACATTCTTCGGCATGTGGGTATAGGTATATCCATTAGTTCTGGTAAACTGTGCTGTAGAAGATGTAAATACCGATCTCCTGTAAGACGACTATGGAGTACATGAGGATGTAGCAATCACCAATCACCCCACACCAAACACTGACAGCAAACCATGTTGATATCCTGTATACATTGTCACATGCAGATTTTCCTCGTCCTAGATATGCGCATTATGAGTGTTAAAGACACCTGCCCTGGTGAAAGTGGAGTCATCTGTGTGCCTCACAGTACTACCAAACCATTTTGGGATACCTGATTTATAAACCACTGACAGATTTCAAGTAGTCTTGGATAATCATTAGAATTCAAAACCTGCAGACTCTGAAAATAATATGGATAGAGTACTTGTTCATTTAATACTCTCCAGATTGATGAGTGACTAAACTCTGATGAGTTTGCAATTGCACTAGTAGGATTAGCTACAACACTTCTTCATTGTCTGGCCCCTCAGTTGTGTGTCTATGAGAGCAAACGTATGATGTTGCTGAAATTACATAAGATAACGTACTGCACACAGTCTCTGTTCTTCACGACTATTTCTATGAGTAGCACCTTATGCCAGCTGCATATCTGCCAGCTCTGGGAAGGTGAACCTCATCATGTATACCTGCACTATAAGTAAAGAGAACGGCAGTTTACAACATCCAAGGGAACATGCCAAGCACATTCCGAGAATTAAGGAAAAGAGTAATTGGGAATGATGACGTATGGAATTTTGTGATCCAACCCCCTGATTTCCCATACAGGAGGGAAAATAATGCGCAGCACACAGTCATCTTAAGCCCCGTACACACTAAAATACACAGTCGCGCAACATGGTCTCTAGACTGTCTCGCATCTGTCTCAGAAAAATCTAAATTTGTTTCACAACAGTTGCTAGACACTGTCTCTGGGTCACGTACACATCAAGATACTTCATCCAGCAAAAGTCGCAAGACAATGTCACTAGATTGTTGCGCAACTGTCTCAGGAAAATCTAAATCTGTCGCTGGACAGTCGAACGACAGTCCAGAGACAAGATTTCGGTTGTATTTTGTCTCCCAGTAGATATGGGAGACAAGATACAAGTTGCTCGGTGCGAAGGGATTTGGCAACAGATGACAGTTTTTTTTTTTCCTTTTTTTTAAAGGTTCGCATTTACAAATTCACACCTCCTGCTATGAGGCGTCAGTATTCACATATTTTTACATTATTTATGCATAACAGTTGTACATATTGAATAATTATGTGTATATGGTTCTATTCTACATAATTATAGAGTATATTTATATACTGTAACTTTGCACAAAAGCTATACATCATCGTTGAATGATTATACTGTATATATGGGTCTGTCCTAATAACAATTATGGTATATTTACACGTTTTACATACATCGTTGAAAAGTTATGTGTACATATATGGTTCAGTCATGACATAATTATTAGCTATAATGATTCCACTGTTAGTTCTGGAAAAATCGCTGGACTGTCTCTCGATTGTCTAGCAACAGTTCAGCGAGAAAGTAGCAGAAATGTCTAGCAACCATCTCGCAACAGTCTCTTGACAATCCAAAGTTGCCTTGTCTCCAAAGTGTCTCTGGACTGTCGCCTGTCTGTAGCTGGATTGTCTCGCAACAGTCGAGATACATAGTCGCTCGACTGTCTCTAGACTTTGTATCTCGGTGTGTACAAGGCTTAAAGACATTAGTCTGCCTATTGAAAGCACAACTAATATGGGTGATACCAGGGGCACGAACGTAAGTACCGGTAACAGTATTGTATGCTACTGTATTATTATAGGCCTTCTATTTTATCAAGGCAATTTGGTCGGAACTGCCTGAGACCTCATACTGCTAGCTTAGTTGCCACATTGCCGCCACACATGCTCCTCTCTCTCTCTCTCTCTCTCTCTCTCTCTCTCTCTCTCTCTCATATTTATATTAACTACTTCTAATTTTATTTTCTTTATTTTTCTCTTGTTTTGACTTCCTTTGGCTTGACTATGGAGAATGAGAGAGCAGGTTGATGGACAAGCTTCCATGGCGGGAGACTGACCAAGTATGACCCACACACGCATGGCTATCCCTCATGTCACTCCACATGACAACGTCGTAAAATCGATGCTGACAAGTCTGATGGGATTTATACTATGTTACTGTTTTTATCCTCAAAATGCGAGTATTTCATGAAAATGATACAGCTTTTTTATTGAATTACATCTATACAGAGTATTTAAAAATCATTTATAAGTAGCTACTAGCTTAAAATAGGAGGGAGAGAGAGAGAGAGAGAGAGAGAGAGAGAGAGAGAGAGAGAGAGGTTAGCAGGAATAATTACATGTATGTGGTGGCATTGATGTGGCACCTGAGCTAGTGGTGTGAGGTCTCAGGTGGTCCCGCCCAAACTGCCTTGATAAAATAGAATGCCTATAACACATTACATGATACTCTGCTTATTGGCAAGTATCCAACACAGTTATGGGAGGATACTGAATATGACTATTTTTATAAATAGCTAACTCTGCACAATGCAGTTCGCTTACCCAATGAACATTTAGGCAGGCTTTCCATACTGTTACCGCCAGCCCAGGTGTAGCGATTCACCCTCTTCCAGCCAACCTGTGAATGTGGCAGTGCTGCAGTCTTGGTCACCACAGTTGTCTGTTTATTATTGCTCTAATGCTCAAGACTTACTTTCATCTGTATAACTAAAGTAATATCCAAGGGCAATAAGACTACCAGGTCTTCTCACCCAGTGGTACTACAGTACATAGATGTGGTGACGTCACGGCATAGTGGACTGTCATCTCCCATTTTTCTCTCCTCTCCCACCACTCCCCCCCCCCAGCCTCTGACCCAGTCACCTCTCTTGTGACAGCTATGGGAGAGAGGCAGAGGCGGACATACCGTGACTCCAAGTTTTTTTTTTTTTTTTTTAATATGTTCAGTACCTTGTCGGCTCTTATTACTTTGTTCTGGTTACCATCAGATGAATTTACCCAGATTAGAAAGAAGCTGTGGCAGTGAAAGGGGTTGTGGAGTTTGCTAAAGTATAATGAAAATTATGTAATGGTGATGAAGAGTTAATGTAACTTTATATGCTCTCACCATACTTTCATCTCCCTTCAGTTCCTTGTACAATCATGCATTCCATGCTTTACTATAATTAACTGGAGCATGGAAGCTGAAGTTAGGGTATATAATTTGCCTCATTAAACAGAGACCTGGGAGAAAGGGGAAGAGACGGGAGTGAAAGGGGGTGGAAAAGTGGGGGGGGGGGAAATAGTTGCCAAACACTTCCAGAATACTGAACACCCCAAATCAATTTAATCCTACTGTATGCAAATACCTATTAGTAAGCACATCAGTTCGAACAGTAAAGGTGATTGCTAAGCTTATCATTTAAAATTGTCTTGACATGGGCATGAGATGAAACAATTATTGTGAAGAAATATGATCATTAGAAACTCACTTGACCAGTTACTATTTGTTTTGCCAAATTTGGCTAAATGAACGCATGATCAAGTGATTTTTCATTATGTATAAATGTTATACTCCACAAATATAAACATGCACAGTAATGCACAATAATGCTATCACAGAAAATAAGATGAAACAATTTGTCACTTTATCACTGTCTGGCAGCCTCTTCTAAGGTATGTCCACGCCCTGACGGTGTGCGCGAGCTGGACACAAATTTGCCCTGTGGCGGGGGGGACACAGCCTGGCCGAACTATGAGGTGGTACTACTACTCTGCGACCAGGTTGTGTTAGGAAGAATACTGCCACCGTATTCCCTGCGTGTCGTAAAAGGCGACTAAAAAGGGCGGGGTGAGGGGACTAGGGACCCCCTCCTCTGTTTTTTAGTTCCTAAAAAGAGACAGGCCAGAGAAAGGGATGGGGGATGGAGTTATCCCCGTACCCTGAAGATTGGGTCTATGAATGTGCGTGGATGTAGTACGATTGAGGCTAAAAGGGAGGAGATTGGGAGAATGTTTGTGAGAAGAAAGTTGGATGTGTTAGCTTTGAGTGAAACGAAGATGAAAGGGAAGGGGGAATCTATGTTTGGAAGTGTGAATGGAAGATTATCAGGTGTTGATAGAGGAAGGGCAAGAGAAGGTGTGGCCTTGTTAGTAAGTCCGGAAGTACAGCAATGTGTGATTGAATGGAAGGAGGCGTCATCGAGACTGATGTGGGTGAAAGCAAAATTTGAACGTGAGTTGTGGGTGTTTGTGAGTGCATATGGGCCGGGTAGTGAAAGGGATGAACAAGAGAGGGAGTCCTTCTGGAATGATGTTGATGAGTGTCTGCAGAGTTTTGGAGCGAATATGAATGTGGTAATGATGGGAGATCTGAATGCTAGAGTGGGAAATGTAGCAGTTGAAGGCGTAGTTGGTATGCATGGTGTGCCTGGAAGAAATGAAAATGGGGAACGAATGATAGCGATGTGTGTTGAGCGAGAGATGGTGATTGGGAATACGCTGTTTGAGAAGAAAGATATTTATAAGTATACATGGGTGAGACAGGAGGGTGGAAGGGTTGTTGATAGAGCTTTGATGGATTATGTGGTTGTGTCTAGGAATGTAATAGGAAGATTGTTGGATGTGAGAGTTCTGAGAGGGGAGGGTGGAGGTATGTCTGACCACTACCTGGTGGAGGGAAAGTTAAGAGTAGGTAAGAGATGGGTGAGAGCTAGGAGGGTTAGGTGTGGCAGGGAGGTTTTGAAAGTGAGTGAGTTGGATAAAAGAGAGAAAAAGATAGAGTATCAGGAGAAATTGAAAGATGAGTGGAACGCAGTGAAAAATCGGGAAAATGGCAGCGTGGAGGAGGAATGGCAGTTGTTTAAGAGTGCTGTGGTGGGGCATGCAGAAGAGGTGTGTGGTGTGAGACGTGTGGGTGGTGGTGTAAGAAAAGGAAGTGAATGGTGGTGCGAGGAAGTAAGTATGGCTGTGGCTAAGAAGAGACGTGCATATGAAGTGTGGCTGCAGAGGAAGGATGAGATGTCATATGAAAGGTATAAGGAAAAGAGGAATAGAGCGAGAAGGGCTGTGCGTGATGCTAAAGTAGCAGCAGATGAGAGGTGGGGTAGGCGGCTGACAGAGAATTTTCAACAGAATAAGAAAATGTTTTGGAAGGAGGTGAAAAGGGTGCGAAAGGGAGAATCTGGGAAGGAAGAACGAGTAAAAGCAGAGGATGGAAGGATGTTAATTGAGATGGATGCAGTAAGGAAGAGATGGGCAGAGTATTTTGAAAGATTGTTAAATGTAGAGGAGGAAAGGGTGGCTGAGACTGTGGCGGATGGAAGGGTGCAAGGAATAAATGTGTTGGGAGAGTTGAATGATTCTTTGATCACGAAGGAGGAAGTGAAGAAGGCAGTAAAGGAGATGAAAACAGGGAAAGCTGCAGGTATGGATGGGTGTGCTGTGGAATGCCTGAAAGGTGGTGGAATGACTATTTTTGACTGGTTAGTAAGATTGTTGAATGTGTGCTTTGAGAAAGGTATGGTGCCAATTGACTGGGCAAGTGCTTGTGTGGTCCCGTTGTATAAAGGCAAGGGTGATAAGTATGAATGTACTAGCTTTAGGGGTATAAGTCTGTTGAGTGTTGTAGGTAAGGTGTATGGTAGAGTGTTAATTATGAGAGTTAGAGAGGGTACAGAGGGAGTGATTAGTGATGAGCAATGTGGCTTTAGGAGAGGGAGGGGATGCGTTGATCAGGTGTTTGCTGTGAGACAAGTGTGTGAAAAGTATTTAGCAAAAGGCAAGGATGTGTTTTGGGCATTTATGGATTTAGAGAAAGCGTATGACAGAATTGATAGGGAGGCTTTTGGACTGTTTTAAGATTGTATGGACTTGATGGTAGGTTACTAAAAGGGGTGAAAAGCTTTTATGTAAATAGTAGAGCGTGTGTAAGAGTGGGAAATGCTGTGAGTGATTGGTTTCCCTTGAAAGTGGGGCTGCGACAGAGATGTGTGATTTCGCCTTGGTTGTTTAATATTTACATGGATGGTGTTGTAAGGGAGGTGAATGCAAGGGTTTTAGGTGGAAGTCTGAGTCTGGTAAATGTTGATGGTGGAGAGTGGAATCTGAAGCAGCTGCTGTTTGCAGATGATACTGCACTGGTGACTGATTCAGAGGAGAGATTGAGACAGTTGGTAGAGGAGTTTGGAAGGGTGTGTGAAAGGAGGAAATTGAAAGTAAATGAGAATAAGAGTAAAGTGATGAAGTGTACGAGGTTGATAGATGGTAGGGGGATGAATATAGTTTTGAATGGTGAGTTGCTTGAGGAGGTAGATTGTTTTAAATATCTAGGGTCACATGTTGCTGTGGATGGAAGAATAGATGCAGAAGTGAAGTTTAGAATAAATGAAGTAGGAAAGGTGCTGGGAGGAATGAAAAAAGTGTTTACATGTCGTTCGCTTAGAATGGATGTAAAGAGAAGGCTGTATGAGGGTGTTGTGGTGCCAACTGCATTATATGGGGCTGAAACATGGAATATGGGTGTAGCAGAGAGGAAAAGTTTGAATGTAATGGAGATGAGGTGTCTGAGGAGTATATGTGGAGTGACGCGTATGGATCGGGTGCGAAATGATGAAGTGCGAAGGAAAACTGGAGTTGTTCGGGAGATGGCTGGTAGAGTTGAGCAGAGGGTGTTGCGATGGTTTGGGCATATGGAGAGAATGGATAATGAGCGATTGGTGAAAAAGATAACTAGATCTGATGTGAGAGGTGTAAGGATGAGAGGAAGACCACGAATAGGATGGATGGACAGTGTGAAGAGAGCGCTGGATGCGAGAGGGATGTCTGTTGAGCAAGGAAGAGTGGCTGTGCCTGACAGAAATAAATGGAGAGAAGTTGTGAATGAATAAGTGATGACGCAGCCCTGAGGGGATATTCTCCCGCATTTGGTCTGATCAGCTAGTCAAGTCAGGTGCGGGTAAGGGGATGGGTCTGTTATGATGTGGCAGGGGTAAACCAGTTCTGCTGTCGGGCCCTGCTGCAGATGTCACTGATTGCATTGCGCAGTTGACCCTTGTGCGGTGTGGTGCGGTGAGGATCTGTCCGTTCTCCCCTTTGGGGCTAAGATGTGAATGAATGTGTTTGAATGGATGAGTAAATGGAGAGTGTGTCGTCCTGTCTCGGCTACCTCCCTTTCCTTGGGGGAAGCAGCCTAGGTATATAGATAGATAGATAACAGACCTGGTAGCCTTATTGGCCTTGGTAATATCTACTGAAAGGGTTCGACTCTGACAACATGAATATATGATATATGAAAACAAATAATGCACTGTTTCCCTTATATTACACAGTCAGACGTCAGGCAAACACAGAAGTGCAGACGTGGCTCAACTCCACGATTTCCACTAAATCTGAACCCTTCAGATGTGCCAAGTGAGCCGAGTGGAAGCATTCATTTGTTACCAGGAATGAGACGTTGTTTCATAATGAGTGGCCGAATGCCAGTGTACAGTGAAGAAATAAAAGGGTAAGTGAAGTTCAGGGTGCAAGATGCACTGTATTACGCAACGGCGCGCACACACACACACACACACACACACACACACACACACACACACACACACACACACACACACACACACACACACCTCGTTAACATTAACTTTCCCTATCTGCTCCTGGAACATACTTCGATCTGTGATGGAGTGGTATTTTAGAATTGCTATAAGCAGTATATTGAGCTAAAAAAAATAATGGAGATGTTTTAGACACAAAGTATATGACTTGAAAAACTATTTTTTGACCCACCATCTCTGAGGATGGCCATTTAATGAGTAAAATAATGAGATTTTACTAAACACGTTAGGTGTTAACCACAGTAAGAATACAAATAATTCAGAACAATGTTTACGAAGGGTTATTAAGCTTGGACATGGGTTCCTTTCTTACGAAAAAATCAGCTGTCGTTAGCCTGAAGAAGAGCTTACCCACATTTTGATGCTGGGTGAAATTTTCTCTTGTAATAGTAAAATCGTATCTCGTTACCCAATATATAATTCGGTAAATGTACATTTTACTTTAAGCAGAATCACCTTACCATTTCAGTTCATATTACTCAAGTTTGTTTTCTGTATTTTTCTATTTTCAAGGTGGTAAATTATCTTTTCCTGATGAAAATCCCCCCCCCCCCCGTTATTATCATCACGTTCTTCAACTCGTACCTATGGTTGTTTCCGGCGCAATGGAAGAATCGTACTCAAACGTACTCAAAGGCGGATTTCGCTTCCCGTTTCTAACAACACGAGGTTAGGTTAGGTTAGGTTAGGTTAGGTTAAATTATTCGGTACAGTTAAACTAGTTTAGATTAGGTTTAGTTAAACTCTTAGGTTAGGACAGTCCCTTCCGCTATTACGCTGATGAACTGAAAGTTGTCACGGCGGTACATACTGTAGACTAAAACAACGGGGCAATAGGTTTAACAATAAACGTTTATTTACCATCCCAGGAATAATATATACAGTATATATATATATATATATATATATATATATATATATATATATAACAGACAAGGATAACAACTGATTTGGTAAGGTGCATCTACCGATTAAACTAAAGCGTATGTTTACCTGTGATTCACATTTAACTGTCGGGTAAGAGGCTTCTCCATTATGAAGTAAAGTCCTATGGCGTTAGCCTGAACCTTTATTCCCTTTAAAGGAGGATATTGTCCGATGTTAGAAGGAGCAAACACTTAAACTTGCCATAGTTAAAGCCTGTTTTACCTCCTTCACAACAATGAGTCCTGTATGTTTCATTCTTGCCACAGCTACATTATATTATTAAGCTTAAGTGGAACCTTTTATTATGATTAAAGGTACTGAAGATTGTATTTAACTCCTGCAATATTGTTTTCTTCCAAGCGACAAAATTAAACTTAGTGATGTCAAGAATAAAAAAGAATATTTCATCTACCAATAGCCAGAACGAAATCTATAGTTATTCCGTACTTGGATTAGTTTTTTTTTTTAATTATTATTATTATTTAGCGATAGCCATAGTAAATTCAGTTATAAGAGCCAGTAAAACTGTGCTGTAATCCTTTAAAAGACTATACTTATAGTATGTCTGCTCGCTAAGCGGTTAAGCCACAGTTCCAAGAGATACACTGTGAAGGTGTAAATCTTTGAACCTGGAAAGAACGCTCAGAGTGCGAAACTCGCCAGCTACATTTGGTAAAAGAGTTGAATAATTTACTTTGCTTAGTGACCAGGATCTTTGATTTTCTTAAAACAGAATTGCTGTAACCTAACCTGACCCTCAGGTCTTCCAACATGCTTGGCCCAAATCCGATAAAAACCCAGAGTTGACCTTGCTTTGTAACTTTGATCTTTGATCTACTGGCCTGAAAATCGAATCTCTTCGTCAGTGCCTGATCCTCAACCTTTCCTCCAAGCGTGGTCCTAATCGAGACAAAAATTTCGAATTATGAGGTCGTACTGCTGAGTTTGAAATATGAGCTTGACTTTGGAATGATTAGTATTGAAATCATCGCTTCATCCTTCCTTAATCAACCATTCTGCCAAATTTGGTATAAATCAGTCAAAGCTGTTTGAGTTGACCATGTCATGTGGCCTTGGCCTTTAGTCCGTTGTTAAGAAAAAAAAAAAAAAAAAAAAGCTTCAAGTTCTCAGCTCCTTAGCAGATGCTCAATCCATCCCTCATGTTTGGTTAAAATTGAAGAAAAACAGAAGTTTCTCTCTCTCTTTCTCTCTCTCTCTCTCTCTCTCTCTCTCACACACACACACACACACACACACACACACACACACACACACACACACCGAACAAAACAATACCCCGCGAGTATAATAAATTATGTTGGTTATAAGAACATTAGCATTAATTTCATTTGCCAAAAAAATATATTGGCTAACTGGGGTTTTGTTGGGGGGGGAAAAAAAAAGCTGCTGGTTTCAGAAGCGGAAACTTATCTGCCTCCGTCGTAAAACCAGGCAAATAACGGGACATTGTATAATCTGTCAACCTTGTTAGTGTGGGTAATATGTAGCCATGTGTAACTATGTGTAGCCGTGAGAAGGGTTACGTGACTAATTTCGCTGACTTAGGTTTCGCCACTGCTTGGAATCTGATTATGTAGCATCTTTTGGAAGCTAGGGCTGGGAGCGCGTATCATAACTCGACGGTAAGTTCCTAGGTCCCTTCCGAGTCCTCTCTCGTAAGGGCAACAAATGAGAAATAAAAGATTTGTTTAAAGCTGTTACCAAATGGGTGCATGCCGCTGACCTTAAGCATGCACCGAGGGGCATTGTATTGGAGGAACCACTGGAAAATGCCTCATCTTCTTCTCGACCCGGAAATGCTTCTTCTCCCATTCCTTACTCTGACACGTCTTCATATGACACTTCTTCAGATTCCTCTTCTCATTCTGGGACACTGCCACCATTCCGTGCTGTTAATAACTGTCGTTCCAAGTTACGTTCGGCGTCCAAATCTCCAGTTTCTTGTCTGTCACCCCATCAACATCATTGGTGTCATATATTCACAGCCAAGTCCTCTTCCTGATATCTCTTCTACCTGGCAGTTAATTTTACCTTTTATAATTATAACATTGTGCAAAGTGTAAGCAACCTTGATTACATCTTTGTTACTAGCTAGTATTATCACATATATTATTACACCCTTGTAATTAGGTAGTACTGCCACAAATAAGATTGAAATAGTTGCAGTCCTAAGGAAATGATAAATTTGGTGCTATCACAGAAATAATGTACAGTATATCCCTCTCCAACAATTTATGCTAAAGCAAGACATTACCAGTTGCCGTATTGCCATAGACCTTGTTCCATAGTCAAGTGTAATCTAATTTCACACTGGGCTCACTCTCACTTTAATCTTAATTCTATTTCCTTGTTCTTTTATTCCATTACTGTCATATTCCTGTTTGTTTTGCAGTTGTCCTCATATCTTCCAGCTAATTCCTTTCCCTCTACCTCTCAGTGACACTTTTAATATTTTATTCTTGTAGTCTAAACTCCTGTTTTCTTCACTGTATAACCCGTTTGATCTTCTTCATTATTCTCCTATGCTTCTCTTTAATATCTTCTCTGTTATACTTGTTGCTTGTATATATACGATAATCCAGATATCTCATTTCCTTGGTTAGTTTCTTTTGAACCCTCATTTTATATGTATTCCTTATCATATTCACTCCGCCAGGATTTTTACTCATAATAATTTTGTTTTCTCTCTCCATTAGTGTATTAATTATAAAAAAAAAAAAAAAAAAAAAAAACGATCCCAAGAATTTATGTTACTGGACAAAGCACTGGAACACTGAAAACTACTTAGATGTAACCGTCTTCAATAACATGCCAGGTGACATTTGGGGCATAAAGAATACATCAAAAGAAAACAGTGTTGATTTGTGTTAAGACTAATGGACAGCTGATTAAGTCTGTGAACAATGTCAATTTTTTCAAAACTAGTGCTCTCCCCCAGCACTGTTGTACTTCTATATAACCCACCGTTATGTATATCATGACTTACCGTACACCCATGTAATCTTGCCAGGATTTTCATAAGTTGTTATATTAATTTTTGCTGGCCACAAA
Organism: Coenobita brevimanus; assembly: GCF_032717465.1. Taxonomy (NCBI): domain Eukaryota; kingdom Metazoa; phylum Arthropoda; class Malacostraca; order Decapoda; family Coenobitidae; genus Coenobita; species Coenobita brevimanus. The sequence continues at coordinate 31,054,377 of NC_136986.1, forward strand.
CTGTGTTATGACTGTCGCTTCCTTCACTACCCATATACATTATCCTAGTTGCTCTCATACATTTGAAATTATTATTAATGTCAGTGTAGTTTAATTGTCGAATTAGTCAGAATTAAATATGATTACATGAATTTCGAGTTGCCATAAGACTAGTACAACCACCAAAGGATGTTGAAACTGGTACTACTTAGTGAAATTGTCAGTGTATGAAGTAAAAAGAAACTGTAGCCTGATACTGAACAACAGAAAATAATGTCAGGTGAAAACAAAATATTAACATGATACAAATAAATCATTAGTAACAGCAAGAATGGGAAAGAAAAGTGGGGGGACCGTGAAGACAGGGAATAAGCCGAGATTGTGAGGGAGAGCGTCAGGATGCACAGGGTGGCAAGAGCGGATTTAGAGATAGGAGGTTTGGTGAGTCTGTCCGTGAATTATATTTCCACGTCAGCGAAAAATTTCATGTCTCAGGTGCGGTTTCCCTGAGCATGGCCTTTCTGTCTGACGGGCCACTAATTACCCTTTTCTTCTTCTTCTTTTTCTTCTCTCTCTATCCACAATCAGACATTCACAAATGTATATACCATATATGTATGATACCAGCCGTCTCGTTCAATACTCCCATCAACATAATATCTTGATATGTCATAAAACACCACGCTTATATTATTAGCATGGTGTTTTATAACATGTTGATGGATCTTGTGGACAATTATCATCCTGGGGAGGGGAAGGGGAAAAAATACTTTCCCAGTATCCCAGCTTGTAAGGAGCGACTGAAAAGGGCCTTTTTGTCTCCTGTCTTTCCTAACAATCTTCTCTTCTGTCTACCTTTCCTTTAGATACGTTCGTGTTCTGGCCCTTATTTTCCCTCTACTCCTGTCCAGATTAATATTTGGTTTCGTGCTATGAATAGTTTAAGGACCTATAACTGACACTGACCCTTCTTCCCTTGCTGGGTCATACTTTTCAACCAGTTGACTAATCAGGCCACTTTATCGGCAAGCCATTTCTTCGTCAGGTCACTTCTATGACAAGGCACTTTTTCACCAAGCCACTTCTTCGTCAAGCCACTTTGACGTCAAACTGCTTCATCGCCTAGTCGCATCAACACCAACACCACTACAACGCCAAAATCACTACAACGAAAATAACACTACAGCGCCAAAACCACTACAGCGGAAAAAAAAAAAAAAAAAAAACACTACGGTACAACGCCAGAATCAATGCCAAGCCCACTTCAGCTCCAAGACCACTTCAACGCCAAGAGTATTTCAATGCCAAAACCACTTCTACCAAGAGCACTTCAATGCCAAGACCACTTCAGTGCCAAGAGTACTTCACTGCCAAGACCACTTCAATGCCAAGACCATTTCAATGCCAAGACCATTTCTACACCAAAACCATTTCTACAACAAAGCTATTTATACGTCACTCTTCCTGCTTCTGGTCCATTGCTGGCCATATATCTTTGTTACCTCCGCCAACGAAATTTGAGGAGGTTATGTAGTCACCTATGTTTGTTGCTCAGCCGGAATCAAAAGATCCGGCAAACATGTTGGTCAGTTTCGTATATTTGTTTGTCTGCCTGTCTTCTCTCTACACGTCACAATTTTGCGCCTTCCTTCTGAAAAAAGTTCAGAAAGTAGGTATCCACTAACCCTGGAAGCCTATTGTTTTTCTTAAAAATCGGTCAAAGGCCCTGAGCTGGTTGGGGAGTTGAAACCCCTCAATGTCTGTGGGTACGGAAATTGTCGGGACCCATTGGCCAGCCCGCCCCAGCACCATTTTTTCAATCTTCGAAAATCGATTTTTTTTTTCTTACCATATTGAAGAAAACCCTCTAGCGCATCCGACAGTGTAATTTGTAGCTTCCTAGACCTATCCTGTTCTTTGCAATGAAGCGCGAAATTTTTCGTCAAATGACTGCCGACACGCAGGTGAAAAGTAAGCAGACAGTTGGATCCATCCGGCAAGCGTCAGTTTCATCTGTTTGTTTGTTTGTTCACACGTTATCTCCAAAAGCTCTCAATGAATTTAAATGAAATTTTGTGGAAGGGTGAACCATGGGCCAAGAAAGAATTGATTAAAATTTGTAATGGATCCGGATCCTATGTATCCCACACAATATCTCCAAAAGTTCTCAGTGAAATTCAGTGAAATTTTGGGGAAAGGTGGGCCATGGGCCATGAAAGAATTGATTAATTTTAGGGGAGGATCCGGATCCAGATCCGGATCCTATGTATCCCGCACAGTATCTGCAAAACTTTTAATGAATTTCAATAAAATTTGGTGGAAGAGTGGTCCATCGGTCTAGGAATAATTCATTAAAATTTTGGGCGGATCCGGATCCTATGTATTCCACACAATGTCTCCATGGATCCGGATCCTGGCCCTTTTTTAATGGCAATGGCATTGGAGAACATATGCGCTCTCTGAGTGCTTTCTAGTTTTGAATCTGGTTTAATGAAATTCACACAACCCAACGATTTTTTTTTTTTTTTTTTACCTGGAATCGACTTCTCGTCCTTTGAAACAGCAACTATCATCCAATAGGCCTGAGTAAAGGAAAAAATGGGATTGCCTTCGTTAAGAATCATGCAGGTTTATGATGCATTATGTTGGATCGCCGTTCTTGATACAGATGCCGTTGGTACTGTAGTTCATGCAGTTTAACTTGGCCAAAATTTTTATCCTTGTGCAGCCTATTTCTCATTGTTTAATCACAGAATAAGGCAATGCAACAGCTGTACGTCCTTTCCATAGCACTTCCTTGTGATTAGCACCATACTTTAGTATTAAGCTCTGGTTACAACTCAGCTTTAAAGATGAAGATACGACAATTCTGGGCCAAGGCAAAGCGAACAACGTATAGTGTAATGATAATATTAATGGTAAGGAAGATATGTACTAAGATGACAATGATGACTGTGATGCTCGTGCAGGTGAAGATGATGACAATAATGTTAAAAGAAAATGGAATTATGATGATGACCGTAGCAGGGATAATAATAATCATGACTGTGATAATAATGTTGTTGTTGATGATGATGATGACGATGATGATATGATGATGATAATAATTATTATGATATACTGTAGACGTGTCGATGATGGTGATGATAATGAAAATGACAATGTTTATCACAAGTTTGCGTGAGTCACTGTAGTAAGATCAATGCAGTAAATCATACGGTTTGGCTAAATTGATTAAATAAATACTGAAGGTCTGGTTTATGCAAGTATGCGTGTTCCGGAATATGCAGTTAATATCTGAACACACACACACACACACACACACACACACACACACACACTGCAAACACTACTACTACTACTACTACTACTATTATTCTATTTATCTATTGCCAGACGCCTCAATCCCGTTCGGGGTGGCCACAAACAATTCGCCTCCACGTCGCCCTGTCCCCGCCATTTCACTGCCCTGTTACCAACTCACACCCCCCTCTCTCATATACCTCTCCACACCATCCCTCCATCTCATCCTCGGCCTCCCCCTCCCTCTCCCCCCCTCCACCTCATTCACATACACTCTCTTCGTCAGTCTTTCACCCTCCATCCTCTCCATATGGCCAAACCACCTCAGTGTATTCCTCCTAACGCTTCCTATCACATCCACACATTATTATTATTATTATTATTATTATTTTTATTATTATAATAATTATTATTATTATTATTATTATTATTATTATTATTATTTTTATTATTATTATAATTATTATTATTATTATTATTATTATTATTATTATCGAATCACAAATTACTCCATATAAACAGGAACGTAGGGGCTCGGGGTTAGGCTGCTCATACACGACCTTTGAGGAGATAGTGACCAACCACACACACTTCCCTTAATGGCATTGTGTGGGCTAGAAACTCCAACGGCTCCTCAGATAGCAAACCTTGGAAAGCCTCAACCAAACTAGTCCACGAGGCGGCCTCTGGTCATATAGTTGCCACCCAGCGTTGTAATCGTTTCCTCGATGAGAGGAAACCAGTAGGCTTGTTGGTCAGTCTAGAGCCACCTAGATTTTTTTTATTTTTTTACCAACCACCACTGAATGATGTGGTGTGGGAGTGGGCCCTTGCCGTTGAGTAGCCCACCAGTTGCATTGTATTGATAAGTGATGATCATGGGGTTGTAAAGAGATAAAGCAGAGGAGAACCCCAGCTAATCTATCCTGTCACATCAAGCTGCTGGCTATTCAGGGTAGATTGCAACATATTATCTTGGTGGGGGACAGACGGTTACCAGTTCTGCTAAGGACGTGGATGACATTCCAGCGATCAATCTGGCAGCTGCAACTGGTGCTTTGGGAGCAGCGGCTGGCGTTAATAGTGTGGTACCCTGTCTCGAAGTGACGGTAGCAGGGCATTGGAGGAACCAGTGCAGCAATGGTAAATTGGACACCTTGGAGTAGGAACACTCCTCGTTGCTGACATCTAGTATTTGGCGAGTGAATTTATAGCCAAGGGAAAAGGCGACGCAGGTTAGCACACACCTGGGCTGCGACTGTCATATTTACAGTAAGAGGCTGGTACTAGGTGGCTGTAGCATACCAGATGGCTGCCAGAGAATTATTTGCAGCCCATAATTCGTGCATGTGCTGGGAGAGATGTACTTGACTCTTGATTTTAGTCTTGGTCTGCGTCAGGCTCTTGGGGAGCAATACACCCACAACTGGTGTTTTGGATGTGAGTTTGGCAGCTGTCACCCTTTTCATTTCCTCGAATACCAATGTGGCTTGGTATCCAATTTGCCGAGATGAGTTTCTCCTGTCCCTGCAGTTGTTGGGCAAGGTAAAAGATCTTTGTTGTAAGACAGATGTTGTCAATGGTCTGAGCTTTAGTGACAGTGTGTATGGCTTAAAGTAATCTGTGTGTACTACACGATGTATATGTGGCTGGGTCAGAGCATGTTGAAGGGCCTCCACAATAGCAACAAGCTTATCCTGGCGTGTGGAGACCCCATCTGAGAGTCTCCACAGCCAAGATGTTATGCCTCAGACACAGGCCACTCCAGCTATGTTGGTGGTGATATTTACTGAACCATCCATGTAGCATGTCAAGGCATCAGCCTATATGATGGAATGCATAGCTTGGAGGGATTATCGGTTTAGCCTTGGAGGTATAGACTGTGGTTTGGTATTGGAGGGATTGAAGGGGTGTACAAGAAGTGGTGATGCCCAGGGCATGGGGATTGTGGAATTGAGATGTGGTGAGTCCTACCCTTTCTCTAATACCAGATTCTTGATGCCAACAGCTGCTGTCCTTCAAATCAGTTTCTGTTAAATAAGTCTGCTTGGTGTTCTAGTGAAGCAATAACACTCAGTCGGAGCAAATGGTCTGGGATGGTGTGCCATCTTGGCCAGAACACATGCTGTACACTGTTTTACACAGATTCCCAGGGGAAGAATGGCAGTTTCTATTGTAAATAACATAGTTTGGCCCAAATGGGGCACCTACAACAGGACAAAGGGAAATGTTTTGGAATTCCTCCAGATTGATGGGGAGATTTTTCTTGATGGCCACAAGGCACGGGGCTCAGTAATCAACCAGGGATTTGATGGCCTGAGTTTAGTAGTTGTGAAGGACCTTGTAACTGGCACTCCCCTTGAGGCTGGTGATGGCCCTCATGACATGCATCCTCGCAGCCACTCTTTCCCGCAAGTACTTCACTTGGACATTGAAGGACACCTACTTATCAAACCAGATCTCAGAGAGGCAGATACTGGTGGCTGAAGACCCAATCCAAGTTGGTTCCTGGAATGAAGATTGGGTAACTGGGTCTGGTTTCCTGAATGCCATAGCCTTGGATTTCTTGGTATTTATCTTTAGCCCCAACACACAAAATTTTCCTGGAATGAGCCTCAGGATGTGCTTGGCGCTATGCTTAGTATGTGGTCCTAACTGCAAGGTCATCAGCAAAACACAGGACTTTTACTTTTTGCTGCAGATGTCTGTCTAGCAGTTTCTCCATGACAATCTTGAAATAAGGACTCAACATGATGCCCTGAGGGGTCTAAATCTCCTGTTGATGAAGGAAAGAAGGTTACCCCTGGAAACGGACTAGGGCACTGAGTCCTCAGAGAAAGTCCTTGATCTAGCCAAACAACTTGCCAACAACACATTAATGTTCTAGGATGGACAAAACTTCAGTTGCATTGGCAAGCTCAAAAGCTTTCTCAAGGTCAGGTAATACAGTGGCCCCCCAATCAATGCTGGCATGATGGAGAATGGTAGTAAGGTTCTTGGCTGCTCCATAGAGAGATAGAATGCATACTGATGGGATCTCTTGGCTTGGAGATTGGCACAATCTCAGCTTCCTTTCACCTGCTGGGTTGTGTGTCTGAAGCCCATGAGGAACTGATGAGGGAGAACAGTGCAGCATGTCTGGCTGGACCAGCATTGAACGGCATGTTGTATGTGATCCCATCCTGCCCAGGGGTAGTGCACTTGCTCTTCTTATAGGCCTGATGGAGTTCACGGGAGGTGAAAGGGAAACCAATGTCAGCTGCAATCTGGCATGCAATCTATGCTCCTGTCTCTTTCAGCCTGGAGCTCAGCAAAGGTCAAGAGAGTCCTCCTTGGGAGCTGGGTTGAGCATGACCAGGCAGTAAAGAAAACTGTCATATGCTCAGCCTCCTTTTCAGGGTTGGAATGAGAGGGTATGATACGATGCCTCTTTCCTGCAACTGCTTTTAGCTTGTCCCACATGGAACTTGGGTTTGTGTGGGCATCAATATCATGGCACCAACGGATCCACTTTTTTTCACAGATTTCCCATTTCTCTTCTTGAGTGTTTCAAATCACTGCCTGCAGGAGTTCCCTGCTTTAGTCAGTGGGGTGTCACCTGTAGAGCATGCATGCAGCATTGGTCCTGTTGTGAGTCTTCACTTGCTCAATGCAGAACCAGTGATTCTGGTATACTTTTGTGATGGTCTTGTCTTAGGGATGGGAGTGTCTGCAGCAGCATGGAATGCAGCCATAAAGCTTCTCCCTTGTTGGTCAAGGTTCACTGGAGGTCTTAAAGGTCCTGGTTGTTTTGCTAAACACATTAGCCCTCCTCTTGTTCCTTCTCGGTGGTTGATGTGGTGGGAGTGGTAATTGTGCAATGTCCAAGCGACAACAGACAGCCAAGTGATCTGAGGTTAGAGGTGGGAGAAGGCTCCATACCGCATTCTATCACAGATTTGCAGATATGAAGGAGAGGTCAAGATCCCCTCCCCCCCCCGATGTCCAAACCTTCAATGATGTTAAGGAGTAGTACCCCTGTGGTGCCAGGCAGGACCTCTGCCAAGTGCCTGCCTTGTTGGTGGGAGAACAGACAGGCTGAAGAATGGAATGGTGGCAGTTTAAGTCCCCACCAATTAAAGCCTGTTCTACAGAAGTCAGGTGAAACAGTTCCCCCAGCTCAAGATTACCTACAGTGGGGCTTACACAAAGGTTGTACAGTGTTACTGAGAAATTTGAGATATGTATACCGACACCAAGCAATATGACTCCCATTCCACTATGCATGGTGTTAGGGACTTTGTCACAGAGGTGTTGTCTTTCACCCAGGTCACACAGTCTCTTGTCTGGCTGGTACATGTCGTCTAGCAAAGGCCTGGAACCCACCGATGTTGTGTGAGCAGGTTGCAGGGAGTGCTGCATCTTGTAAAGGAACACATTTGTGTCATCTCTCTCAACTGCTTCCAGCAGTAGGTGGATCGTGCCTCTTAAACCATAAATGTTCCACTGGAGGATCCTGAGACCCTCCTGTGGATCACCTCTGTCATTGGTACCTTGCTGTGTCCCTCTATATTTTATAATCCTGTTTCTTGTTGCAGTGGTTTCCCATAAGTACAAGGCAGCTTGATCCCTAAAGCCTTCTTCTCTAACTGTGTGGATGATGGAGTTTCCCCTGGGAGTCTCCTCATTGTTGTGCCCTCTGGTTGGAGTGGGAAGAATAGCTGCTGGGATTGGGTTCCTGGGTACAATTGAGTTTTTGCTGTCTAGATATTTGGTTTGGCTCCAGGCTGCATATGAGATATGGTGAAATGGCCCTTCACAACTGTCTTGTCAACTGACTTATGCACCTGAGTTAGCTGTCTTAGCAGAAAGACACGTTGAGTAGCCTTGCCAGTGCTGATGCAAAAGTTTTCAAGAAATTCCACAGGTCAGCCATGGTGAGACAATGTTTCCTAGTTGGTTGAATTTGCCGTCAGTTGGGCGCCTAGCCTGGCAGGTGCAAGCTGGTGGAAGACTTTTTCTGAGTTTGCAATATTGTTCATAGTTTGGCAGGTTGAACCTTCTGGCTGGCACTTCCTTGCTGACTGACATCCTTTTTCCCCCACCTGAAAGTGCCTTCTGTAGTGGGTTTGTGAGCAGTTATGCCCCCGTCACACAGGCAGGCAACCTCTGTGCGACCTTTGAGTGACCAAAAAATGGCCAGGTCGCAGCGAGGTCCCTGAAACTCATAAAAACCTGTTTCTGTGTGACTGCTCCGGCAACCCTTGGGCGCTCTTTTGGCGACCTATAATGCATTTTTTGGGAAATTTCATGGCAATCCATAGGCGACCTATGCGTCCACTGAGCGACCTAGCTGTGTGCTCTGTGTGATCCACGGTGACCAACGGCGACCTCTGCATCTCCCCGGCGACCACTGAGTGGCCTAGCAGCACGCTCTGTGCAATCAACGGTGACCAACAGTGACCGCTGAGGGACCATTCAGTGATGCTCCAGCAACCTAGGCGACCCCTGAGCACTGTTTAGGCACTACTTGGGTGACCATGGTGACTGCTGAGGGACCCTTGGGTGACCGGGAGATCTATCTATCTAACTATTGCCAGACGCCTCAATCCCGTTTGGGGTGGCCACAAACAAATCGCCTCCAAGTCGCCCTGTCCCCCGCCACTTCACTGCCCTGCTCCCAACTCACACCCCCCTCTCTCATATACCGGGAGATCTGACTATATATATGAGCAGATTCTGGTGCTCTTCCATCAGTCTCAGCCTAGCAGTTAAAGAAAAAACATCTTCAGAAGGTAAAGATTCCAAGATGAACAACCAAGGTCTGCTACATGCTGCCCTCCTACAAGGTCACCAAGCACTGATCCTGAACCAGATGGCCATTGCTGTGCTTAGGAGGAGGAGGATGAGACGCAGAAGAAGGAGACCAAGAACCTGGTGGGTACAAGAACTGAGGCTAGAAGATGAAGATTCCTTCTACAACTACCTCCACATGGAGCTGGCAATGTTCGACAAGCTGTTGCAGAGGGTTGGCCCAAGAATCACGAAAGCAGAAACCAATTGGAGAGGAAGTTTGGAACCTGGTCTGAAGTTGGCTGTGACCCTCAGCTACTGGGGACAAGTACCCTACCCTCCAGTATCAGAATCGAGTGGCGCGTAACACAGTCTCCATGTTTGTGCTGGAAGTGTGCCGAGCGATTCGAGAAGAGTACAAAGATGAGGTTATCACATGCCTGACAACCCCTCAAGAGTGGCATTCTGTTGCAGAGGACTTCAAGAACAGGTGGAATGTGCCGCATGCATGTGGTGCCCTTGATGGAAAGCATGTTGCCCTGCAATGTCCTCCCAACACGGGAACCCTATACCACAACTACAAGGGCTTATTCTCCGTGGTGCTTCTCGCCTTGGTCAATGCTAACTACAAGTTCCTCTGGGCTGATGTTGGTGGCCTGGGTTCAATGTCTGACTGTCAAATCTTCAATGAATCAGAACTGAAGCAGTGCCTCGATGATGGTTCCATCAACTTCTTCGATCCTGAACCACTACCGAATGATGACCGTGACACACCATACTTCCTCCTTGGTTATGATGCGTTTGGCCTGAGGAGCTACATGATGAAGCTGTACTCTGTCAGGGGACTCACGAAGGAACAGCAGATCTTCAACTATCGTATCTCTTGTGGATGACGTGTGGTGGAGAATGCGTTCGGCATACAAGCACTGCGATTTCAGCTGCTCCTCACCACGATGCAGCTGTTGCCTGAAGCAGTCCAAGATGTGCTGGAAGCGTGCATTTGTCTTCACAACTTAATGTGCAAGAGATATCCAGCCCTACAGAATGCCGCACTGGATGAAGATGAGAATCATAACATCCTGGGAGAATGGCAACAACAAGCCAACATGCATGAGGTGGAACAAGTAGTTGGACCTAATCGTGACACAAGAGTAGGGAAGCGGCAGCGAGAGCACCGCAGGTTATATTTCAAAAGTGCAGCTGGTTCAGCTCCTTGGCAAGACAAAATGATTTGAAATCAAATGTTGTGTGTGTGGACTCGTAATTCCCATCATGAATAGTGATTTCAAGTACATTTACAGAGGACTTGTGATTTGAAGTACATTTGCTGAGGACTTGTGATTTGAAGTTTCTTTGAATTATTGTTTGTTGATGTAATCTGAAGTTGTAATATTACTTGCCACTGAATAAATATTGTGATATAGAATGTTAATATTATCATGGTAAAAGAAATTGTAAGAAATTATAAAAGATGGTTGACACTCGGAAACAAAAAAACAAGACTTAGCACAAAGTTCTTTGATTTTCCCTGGAATGATTATTGCTTCCATGGCTGGGAGCCATCTGAGTGTGCCTTGCGCATTACAGAAGTTATTCTCTCGGGCATGGAAGCATACATTCCTTTCTCATATCCTTTGACTAACGCAAGAAGGCCTTGGTTTAATCACGCTTGTTCTAATGCTGTCCACAACAAGGAGAGGGCCTACAAAAGGTAACGGAGCTAACCCATCCCTGAATCACATCATCTTTACGTTTCTGCCCGGAATCGTGCTAAGTCTGTTCTTTGCTCTGCTAAAAATTATTTCATCCATACAAAATGCTCTCAACTCTCCAACCCGAATTCTTCCCGCTCCTTCTGGCACCTTGCCAAAAACCTTTCTAACAACATTACCTCATCATCCTTCCCTCCTTTTTTCTACTTTGATGGTTCTGTAGCTATTTCTTCTACTGATAAAGCAGATCTCTTCACACAGACTTTCTCCTCCAATTCCGCCTTAGACAATTCCGGTGCTGTTCCTCCATCACTTCCCCCCTCTGACTTCCTCATGGCTGACATTAAAATTTCTTCAGCTGATGTATTTTCTGCCATCACTGGCTTCAATACTAACAAGGCATATGGGCCTGATGGGGTCCCTCCTGTTGTTCTCAAGAACTGTGCTTCTGTGCACACACACTGCCTAGGAAAACTCTTTCTCCTTTGTCTGTCAACTTGTACCTTTCCTTCGTGCTGGAAGTTTGCTCTCATTCAGCCAGTCCCAAAGAAGGATGACCACTCCCAACCCTCCAACTATCGTCCAATTGCTTTAACGTCCTTTATTTCAAAAGTTTTCGAGTCAATTCTCAATAGAAAAATTTTAAATCATCTTTTCTATCACAAACTTCTTTCTGATCGTCAGTACTGGTTCCGTCAGGGACGCTCCACTGGCGATCTTCTCACCTACCTTTCAGACTTCTGGTCATTCTCCTTTCGGGACTTTGGCGAAAGCTTTGCCATTCCACTTGACATCTCAATGGCTTTCGATCGAGTCTGGCATAAATCTTTAATTTCCAAACTGCCCTCTTACGGTTTCTATCCTTCTATCTGTGCCTTCATTGCTAGCTTCCTTTCTGGTCGTTCTATAGCCGCTGTTGTAGACGGCCATCGTTCTTCTCCTAGATCTATCAACAGTGGTTTTCCTCAGGGCTCTGTCCTATCACCAACTCTCTTCCTTTTATTCATCAATGACCTTCTAAGCTGTACATCTAACCCTATCCACTCATACACTGATGACTCCACCCTTCACCTTTCCATTCGGTTCCCACAACGCCCATCTCAGCAGTTACTTCAACAAACAAGGGATGAGGCTATGGCACACCTAATGTCTGACTTGGCTCATATCTCTGACTGGGGTAAAAATAATCTGGTTGTTTTTAATGCATCTAAGACTCAGTTCTTACACCTATCAACCTGACAAAATCTTCCACAGGTATACCCACTAATGTTTAATAATATTCAGCTTAATCCTGCATTATCCTTGAACGTGCTTGGGGTTTCATTTACTCGGGACTTATCTTGAAAAGATCATATTAGATCTCTTGTAAAATCTGCTTCCAAGAGATTGGGTGTGCTACGCCGACTCCGTTCTTTCTTTACCCCTGCACAATTGTTGACTCTATACAGGGGTTTTATCCGACCCTGTGTGGAGTACAACTCTCATGTGTGGGGAGGCTTCTCACATACAGCTCTTCTCAATAGGGTGGAGTCAAAGGCTTTTTGTCTCATTAACTCTCCTCCTCTTGCTGACTCCCTTCAACCTCTGTCTCTTCGCCGCACTGTTGCATCTTGATCTCTTTTCTATCGCTACTTTAATGGTCACTGCTCCTCTGAACTGTCTGCATGCATTCCTCCACCTCTACGACGAATGCGTAGCACCTGTCTAGCAGCAAACTCTCATCCCTTTTCTGTCCAACTGTCTAATGCAAGAGTTAACAGTTACTCCCAGTCTTTCATTTATGCAACAGGTCAACTCTGGAACTGTCTCCCTCTGTCTATATTTCCTATTGCCTATGATCTCCAGTCTTTCAAACGCAGTGTGTCCAGGCATCTCGAAATGATCGGATCTTGAATTTGGCTGTCTATTATATTTTTGTTTTTCTCTTGGAAGAAACTGTTATTGTAGGCTCATGGCTTTTGATTCCTTCTTCCTCGCATAAAAAAAAAGGAAAAAAAAAGAAAAAAGTAGAAAAACATAAAATGTCCAAAACAAATTTGTCAGAAATAAAAGATGTTTTGTTAAGGAACATTAGAAAGAAATAGATTGTAATTTTTTCTGAAGTTTCATAATAATACAAAATTTATTTGTGATATAAAGTTTATTTTACATTGTATGTTTTTAAAAGTTTTTTGTCATAACTTTGTACTAATTTTCTCTCCTAAGATTATTTTTGTGTATGTGTATGTGTGTATAGAGTATGGATCCAACTTGTATACTCGTTGATTCCAAAGTATGTTCCCAACTTGTATACTCCTTGATTCCCAAGTATGTTTATAAATACAACAACAAAAGAAACAATGTTTAAAAATAATCGTTATTACTCATACACCATTCATATTCAAAGTCAAAAAAATACTCAAACACAGTCACACAATGGAAAACTGTAAAAAAGTCTTAAACCCCCCACCGCAGGCTTGTTTACCAATGTTTTGCGTGTCCCGCGGGGTTATTCGGGCTCTGACAGACTCTCAAAAAATATTTGCCAAAAATCAGTTACTAGTCCTAGAATAATAAAATTATATATGCTTATGGCACATACCTTCAGCTTTCTCCTGGAATGTTTGTTGAGCCTTCGTCGATTACCGTAGGACTTATGGAGACCTCTGAAGTAGGGTAACGAAGTCTCCACTTTACACTTCCCGACAACCCATAATATGATTACCACAGCCAAATACAAACACTATAAACACTATTCTATAATTTTCAAGTAGTTTGGGATCCATACTCCAAAAAAAAAACACTGTGAAAGCAATGGAAATTACGAGCACGTCTGATCGTCGCACTTGCGCTAGTTCGCTCTAGGTACTCTGTCATTTATTATTCATAAAACCCCTCACACTTTATATAATTCTATTACTATATCACACTTATATATATCTGGAGTCTTTCTCCATAAGTTTCCTTCAGTCGTATTAGTTTATTGTCACTGAAGTCATTCAATTTTTCATTCAGTAAAATACGTAGAGAGCCACGGATTCACTTTCACTGTTATAACATAATTTATTTGTACTCATATTTTTATATTACTAATTACTTACATTACTATTTACATTTTCTATTCTATTTTCAATATTTACCCTTCTATTTTACTTACACTATGTTATTCACTGTCACTTTCGGTAAGATAAAACTATAATACACTGTTCAATCATATGAACTGAACATCCATTGCTTTCACCTGCTATTTACACATTATTTACACATTATTTCCAAATCATTCTGCTTCCACACTTGCACTGTTAGAACTGCTTCTGGCTGTGGTAATCGAAGAAGCAGGTAACACAGAGGGGAACCTGGCACTCAGCGCACTGCCAAGAGGTGCGTTTATGCTCAGGTGTGCGGCGGGTGGTATGCGCACATACCTGACAAATGTGAATCGCAGCCTTCCTTTTCCCTGTGGCAGGCATAAGCTCAAGTCAGTGCCGATCCATATACGCCCTCTGCTCAAGTCGGTCGGGAAGTGTTACTGGATGGCGCCTTGGAGTTGCTGCTGTCACCCTACCATATCTTTCCAGCAGCTGCTGGACACAAGTCCTGGCGAACAACCTCAGGGAGAAGGACTTGGGTGGCTTGACCTTCATCTTGTACAGGATGAAGGCGTTCAGCATCGTCATATCTATCAGATGCAGAAAAACTTTCTTGTACCACCTAGTATTCTTCCTGAGGCAGTCGATCTCACCAATCATCATGTCGGACTTGTCCACCAGCCGCATGTTGATATTATAGTCCAACACAGCATCAGGTTTCATCACAGGTTTGCCTGTCCTACGGTCGACCTTCCCACTGTCTCTCATTTCACCCTTATGTACGGTGGTGAGCATGTGCACGACCCTCTTGTCATGCCACCGTATTGCCAGCATCTTCTCACACTTGCGTAGGTGCACATCTCCTCACTGCTAGGTTCCCACCTCTGGGAATTTGGAGAAGTGGGCACGATTACTTTTCACAGTGCCGCAGGAGCCAAAGCCGTGCTCAGAAAGGTATTTGGCAAGTTTCGGTGCTGTATAGTAGTTGTCTGTATACAGCACATGATTCCCACCAAAATACTTTTCTAGGAGCACTTTCACTACACAGCCTGAGAAGCCAAGGGGGGGTGTTTTATCCAGATCGACAGTGCTGGCTGAATATATGACGAGTCAAGGAGGTACCCCGTCTTACAGTCACACAGTACAAAGAACTTAATTCCAAACCAATGACATTTGCTTGGAATGTACTGAACAAACCGAAGACGTCCTCTGAACAAAACCAAGGATTCGTCAATGACAATCTTCTGAAAGGGGTGGAAGAATGACATAAACTTATCCTTCATTCTGCTCAGAATCTCCCGGATCTTCCAAAGTGGGTCGGTTTGGGAAGGTACATCGTTGTCAGCAAAGTGCAGGTTTCCCATGATGTTCCGGAAGCGATCTCTGGCCATGTACTTATTGAAGGTGGGTGAGGGTAGTAAGGGGTCCATGGACCAGTATTCTTCCAACTCATGCTTCTTGGAGTGTGGCATGAGATGCATGAGGGCAAAGAACACATACAGCTCCTGCACTCCCAGCATGGACCACTGTTGCATCTTGGCTGCACCTGTACCACTTGCAGCACGTTGTGATTCATACCTGTTGGTCTCATCACATATGTGCTGCATGACTTCGTCATCTAGGAAGGCCAAAAGGTAGTCGACACACTCAGCATTTTCGTCCATAGTGAAGGCAGGCTGAACTCCTGAGGAGCTCTCATCAAAAACTAGATTGGCAAAAAATCTGACCCTTCTGTCCACGCGAAGGCGTCCAGGATTCCCTGTCGTGGCGGTGTAGGGCGGGTGGTGGTGGTGGTGGTGGAGGTTGGCTGTGAGGGAGGTTTATCTCGGTCAAGGTCACTCGCACTGACCCTAGGTTGCCGTACAGCACTAGCAGCCCTTACCCTACTAGCTACACTACTTTTCACTCTCCTTGATTTACCTCTACCTCTACGGCCTGCCTTCACTGTTGATGCTGGTGGTGACTACGACGACGAAGACTCCGGAAATAACTCAGCCGACGATGATGAAGAAATGAGTGAAGTGGGGCTTGGGGAACGGGGAGGTGAATGCACTCGTGACTCATGGCGGGCTGGGTCACGTGGGGGCATTGTTCTGGGGCTAACACACCGCCTTTTCACTCTCTTCCCAAATTCCTGTCCTTGCTGCACTAAAGGCTCCTTTCCCTTGGAGCAAGACACTGATTCACACACTGTAGCACTCGTTGTTGCTGTTTCTGGCAGGATAACCTTACCCGGCTCATCACAAGATTCACCCGAATCGTCATAGTCACTGTCCATCATAATCATGGACAATTATGCCAGTTCACGTGCCACTGCAGAGGCACTAAGGCCTTTCCTGCTTGCCTCACTACTTTTCTTAGGAGTAGAAGTCACGGGGCCCTTTGCAATGGGCACAGAAGCGGCAGGAATGGCGGGGCACGAGTGCGACATCGTTTCTCTACAGCGGAGGACAAGGAACTAAATGCCGCGGCTTATCTGAGAAGGGAAGGGTTGACAATGACACTTTAGGCTGACTGCTGCTAACTTACAGGCTAATTTTTTATAGGTAGGAAATCTCGGCAATACATAAAGAAATAGGTAGTTCCAGGTGAATGTAAATGTCAATTAGGATTCTCCCTTCCTTTCTGATATATATTTTTATTACAGACATCGATTACAAGGCATAAATCAAAGGGGAAATTACCGTGGTAATGTAGCAAATGAATGCACGTGAGGTGTTGTCAGGTGATAATTAGCCAATTTCTGGTGTATAACACTATCACTTACCTGTTTTTTTTTTTGGTAATTATTTTGTATAAGTATAGGGCATAGGGCTAATTTCAATGGATGAAATCTGTGGAAAAATCCAGGGGAAATTTGCGTAGCGCAGTGCAGCGTGGGAGGTGAGAGGACAGGGTAATGGATAGGGAGGGGAGTCACGAAGGGGGTAAAATCGCTAAATTGTCAGCAATGGATGGGAGTACAGATGAGATTTGGAGTGCTGACTAGTGTTGGACATTGGCAGTACTGATAAATGATACAAGCCACCACTTGAGAGCCCGGGATAATTCAAAATAACACAGAATCACAAAAGTGACGCCCCACGGTATGATCCATTGTGGCCGAGCGTCACGAAAGTGACGCCCCGCGGTTAAGGGGTTAAAAGCACAGTCTCAAGAAAACACAGTCGTGAATCCAGTACACAACGCAAATCCTTCAGAGAGCAGAGTCCAGTCACTAGTAGTAGCAGTCTCAAAAGCAGTCACGAAACTCAGTGGTGAATCAAACACACAACAGTCTAAGAGTCACTGTCACTTGTAGTAGCATGTGCTTGTGGTGTCATGAGTGGCTGGTCGCTAGCTCTGTGTGGTGCTGCTACCTCACTTGCTCTGGCTGAGCCAGGTTGACTATCAGCTATTTGCAATGTTTCTTTCTCGAGGTCACGCAGCAGGCTACTACTCAATCCACTGATCCTGAATGACTCTGGGGTACTGGTCATGGTGGTAGGAGGGGCCGAGCAGGGTCGTACCTGAGACTGAGATGAAGGGCATGGCGGGAAGTTCATCTGTGGGAACTGTTGCTGATCCCAGTTCTGTTCCATCGAGCCCCAGACAGAGGTGGGGTTCTGCACCTGTGCAAGCCACTGCTGGGGTGAGGGCTGCCAATTCTGTTGAACAGGTGCCTGGCCATAAGGAGCAGAGGACGGTCCTGGGTAGAACGGAGCAGCTGGAGGTGCAGCAGGTGCAAGAGGAGGAGGCGGAGGAGCACACACACCAGAGGAAACACTAGCACTTGCAGCGGACTGGCGAGCTGTATCGTCTTCCTCAATGTAGCAGTACAACACCTGGGTCATATCCTTCTGGCAGCGCCTCCATATTTCATGATCCAGGCTGAACAGGGTTGACTGCACCCACTCCGTGAACCCGAACCTCTCCTGGTCACCTTCAGGCCTCAGGCAGTCGAGTAGCTGCTGCTGCAGGGTCATTATCTAGGTGCTGCAATCCTTCAGGGACGTGAGGAGCTGCTCGTTCTGCTTGGCTGGCCTCCTAACACGACTGGGCTGTCCTTGAGCAGCTGTTGTGCGGCTGGAAGTGGTGCTGATGGGGGTGTCAGCTCTGGACAGTGGTGCATCGGCGACGTCGTGAGTCTCCTCTGCGGTGTCTGGGTCATCATTAGCCACTGAAGCTGGACCTTGGGGGGCAACCCTCTAGGCAAGCTGAAAGTATCAAAATTGAACATTTCATAAGTCCACAATTCTTTAACAAATTTTAAAAGATTTCAATGACAATGAAAAATGAAACTTTGAAAATGTAAAATTTGAAAATTGAAAAAGATACATGTGCTAATGAGAAAAAATACTCACACTCCCTAACGGCCATCTGTCTACAGCAAGAATGTGCACCCTCAGGAACTCCAGGTTGGCCAGGACCCACTGATCCCTGTCAGTCAGCTCTTGGTCAGCCTGCCCAGACTAGTTCTTCATCAGCTGGCCCATGCGAGTCCTGAGACATTTGTGTCACACCTTCAGCAATTCGATGTCCTTCCCCAGCTCCTGAGCCTTCTCCTGCCACAAGGCTTCTTTCCTCTGTTGGTTCTTGTACTCCCTCATCTTCTTACCATAGATCTCAGGATGCTCCCTGAGTCACTCGACCATGGACTCCTCTTCAGCTCACTAAGGTTCCCCACCACCTTGTCCTTCCTCTTCCTCTGCTTGGTTGCCGCCCTCAGACATCTCAGGGTCAGTTGACTCCTGGACCAAACGTACAGGACCAACAGCTTCAGAATCAGCAGCAGGAGCAGGTGCAGTGGGCTCATGGCGTCCATGGCCACGGCCAGCAGCATGGCAGGGGGTTCTCCTGAGGAGTTTTGAGGGTCAGCTACAGCCTGGTCACCATCACATTGGCCAGCACCTTGAGCATTATCATCCCCTTGACCTTGGCCAGGACCTTCAGCTGCAGGACCAGCACCTTGGGCAGCAGGACCTTCTTCTTGGCCATCTTCAGGAGCTATTGCACCTCGCTGGTTCTTGGCCTTGGTCTTGGCACACTTCTTGGGACCCTTGGGAGGCATGATGGCCTGAGTCTTTCTTGAGTCTTGAGTCTTGAGAGTTCTTGAGTCTTCAGCGTCCACAGATAGAATGAAACATCGTGGGGTGTTGCCCCCTATTTATAGTCGCTGCCGCCGCACTGCGAGGGCACTGCAGGTCACTGCCGTGTCACTCAAGCAACACCACGGATGCTCAAGCGTTGCTGAGGTCACCCAATGGTCGCCACGTGATCTTTCAATGTGCGTTATTGGTTGCTCAAAGGCCGCTCAATGGTCGCTCAGAGGTCGCCCACATTGATGCATAAAATTCAAGGAAAACCGCCGCCGATGCTTGGCGCTCTTTGGGCGACCTCTGAGCGACCATCGGGCGACCTTGGAGCTGCTTGAGCGACCCTTAAGCGACCGCCGAGTGTTCCTTGACTGACCTCTTCCCTTGGTGACCTCATAGCGACTGTTTTGAACATGCTCAAATATTTACAATGACCTAGGCGACCTCTGAACGACCATTGAGCACCCCTTGAGCGACTTAGGTGACCTCTGAGAGACCCTTGGGCAACCAATGGCGACCTCACAAATTTTTTGGTCGCTCAAGGGTCGCCTTCCTGTGTAACGGGGGTATTACCCAGGTTTTTTGTTTTTCTCTGGCTGCCAGAACTAAAGCCTGTTGAGAAGCACAATTCCACTTCCAGGAATGGTGTTCCAGCTGGCTATTTTGGCACTTTGCCTTTCACTGTGCTTCTGGATGCAGATGCCACATCTCTCCTGGTGTACAGCTGGCTCTGTGATGTCTGAAGTGTTGGCATTTGAAACAGCTGAGAGGTCGGGTTTAAAAACAAATCCCCAATTGCCTAGCTGGGAAGAACCTGGGAGGATTGCTTTCACTGTGATAATCACCTGGCGAGTTTTCTCGCCAGTAGAGACCGTGCATATCTCTGCCTTCTTCACTTTGGGGTTGTTCAACACTGTACCTGGTACTGAACAACAGCGTTGCTCTACTGCATCAGCAGTGGGTGCTGAAGCAGAATCCCTTGAGTCATCAGGGGATCTGGTGGGGATGAGGTGACAGGGTTTCCCTCCAACTTTTCTACATTTTGAAGGTACTGTACTGTAATGTTCGAAGAGTCCATTTGGGTCACAGTGATGTTCTCTGTTGGTGTCATATTTAGTTCCATTTCAGAGTGGGACATTCTTTTTTTCTGAAGTGACCACAACATTGTACGCTGTTGAGAAGTGGTTTTTGGGAGTGATGATGAGCTTGGTGGGATAAGTGGGAACGAAGTTTCTGAACTTCTAGAGAACAACCTTTTGGTGTCCTTCTTGCCGTGCTGAGGCTTTCTTGGTCATCTTGCTTTCTTGCATCTTGGTACATTTGCTCTTGTTCAGACCCACTCCTCTACTTGCTGCCTGGAGGATGGGTGTTGAACCTCAAGTATTGCTGGCTGGCCATCCTCGTCAGAATGTTGGGTGGTCTGGG
Source organism: Coenobita brevimanus (assembly GCF_032717465.1). NCBI lineage: Eukaryota > Metazoa > Arthropoda > Malacostraca > Decapoda > Coenobitidae > Coenobita > Coenobita brevimanus. The sequence goes on from NC_136986.1 coordinate 31,074,711, forward strand.
TGGGATGCAAATGTTGGTCAGCCATTAATTCCTCTCCTGTCTGGATGGAAGACGTGGTGGGAGGCATGTCAGGTAGCAGATCAGTGATATAAAAAAGCTAAGAGACTGGTTTTGCTTGGCTGGTCTCTGATTAGGTCCAAACACTGCTTACAGGCCAGTCAGGAGGTTGGTCACTGAGCAGGCCATTTGGCTGAATAATTTTCTTATTGAGGTCGAGACTCAATGAAGATAGACTCGGCATCATTTGTGTCAGATCCTGCCACCCCATCAGTCTTTGCTGACACTGCCCACCATGAAGGACGCAACCTCCTGCTCCTTACTGCTGGATGAGCAGTTGGGATTGCAGAGCAACCTTGAGCCACAAAGGGATGCTTTGTTCACCAAGTAAGCTGCAGTGTGCAAGCTCTTTAATTAAGGCACAATGCACAGCTGGCATTGTAAAATTACCAGCACTGACAACTGTTAACAGTGGCTAGTGCATTTTGATAAATGTTTGTGTCATAGCTAAAGGGGCGTGAATAGCCTTGCAATCCCCGTTATTACGATGGTATCACAGTGTTTGAGATTCCCTGTCCATATACACCGAAGTGGTTGGTATATAAAGTATGTGGATACATTCTGCTCCAAAATGAAATATAGATGTAGTACACATAACATACAATTTCAATGAATAATGTAAACATTCGTTTGGGCAAGTATCTTGGACCTAGTTCAGGCTAAGTGAAACATCAGTGCACTGAAGCAACTGAGATCAGAAGTCTTACTGATAAGCTAGCAGGTTAATGCAGTGTGGGCACTAAAGTAAAAATACAGTAATCACTCAATTATCTGGATTTCCATATCCGGTTTTGCTCTATATATGGACGTTAGACCTTGGCTCTGTCAAGTTCATATCCAGATTTATTTGTCCATAACTGGACATAAAAGTTCCTACTTCGGTGGTTGGCCAGCCGACAAAGTAAAAAATGTCCAATGCGTAGCTCACCGGCCTCTCTGTCCATGCACGGGTAATAAACCATAACCCACAAGCAGAGGAAACACGGCTTTCTGGCTCCCTACCTAATGGCCGAAATCCCCCAGCTGTCCAGATTAGTCAGAAACTCCCGGCCACACACGGCCATCTGCCCCCTTACCGAATGGTCAAAGTCGCATCGCCGTCTGGATTACTCAGCCACTCTTTAGGCCCATGATGTACGGCCACCCTATATTTCTGCCATATTGCAACATTTGCCTGGGCGAGCAAAAAGGACCTTTGTGCTTGTAGGTCAGTGTGCCACTTTTTGCTTGCATGCCCATAGCCAAACGTGGGTAGAGACATAGCAATGCCATACACTCTCCAGCAGTACCACACCTCAGTTCCCACCTTTGTCTTTCCACTTTTGGACATGCTTGGCTGAGGTTAAACAATGGCTGATTCCACTGTTGCATTTGTGGTGGTGCCTTACCTTCTGCAGGCCTTAATTCTCCTCTGTGGTGTTCTCGTGTGTGTGATGATGACCCCACCACCACCCGAGAAATGCATAAGGAGAGTTTTGACTCTGGAGAAGAAACATGAATATGACTTGACCTGCTCGACCTTGTTTGATATCAAGAATCGACGGGACAAGCTGACTCACTACAGACAGGACTATGGTGAAACCACTCACAAAGGCGACTAGAAGGTGATGTGCCAGCACCACCGTGCCAGCATCAACCAGTCGACTTTGGTTTGGTTCCGCCAGCAATGAGGTGCCAGTGTGCTTGTACATGGGACTGAAGTGAAAGCTGCAGCCAAGAAGTTTGCACGCCTGCACAATGTGCACGACTTCAAGGCATCCGAGGGTTGGCTCTTCCACTTCAAACTTCGACATGGACTTACTAGCTGTAAGACACATGGCGAGGCTTTGGTCACAGCAGTGGAGGATGTTGGGCTATTTTGCCAGATGGTGGAGTGCCTGATTGAGAGGGCCTTGCTCTCAGTCAGGTGTACAGTGCCAATGAAACTGGCCCGTTCTTCTGCTTCTTACCCACCAACACCCTGGCAGAAGAGATGGTGAAGACTGTGTCTGGTCGGAAGTTATCCAAACAACGTGCCTCGGTGTTGTCCTATGCCAGTGCTAATGGGATGCACCGCCTCAAATCCATAATTGTTGGACGTGCAAAACTGCCATATTGGCTCTGTGGGTTGATGGACAGCCTGCCTCTTGTATGGTACCATTCTGTGAAGGCCTCATTTACTGCAAAGATCTTCAGAGATTGGTTCCATAGACACTTTGTCAAGGAGGTTATCTGTCATCAAACAGAGGAACTTGGCATCCCTCGTGGCCAGGTGAAGTTCCCCTGATCCTTGACATTGCCCCTGAGCATCCGTCAGAGAAGGATTTGGTTGCAAATGACGGCTGTATTAGGTGCATGTTTCTGCCACCTAATACGACTGTCCTCATTCAACCAATGGACCAAGGTGTTATCGTGGCAGCCAAGAGACTGTGCTGTCGGAGGGTCCTCAATGAGGTGATGGTGTGCTTGAGGACGAGCAAGGGGTTGACACGTGGAGAGTGGACCTTGGAGAATCTGTGGTGTTACAACATTAAGTCTGCAGTGTTCAACTGGGCCAGTGCTTGGAAGGAAGTCTCCATCAAAACCTTGGAAAGTGGTTGGTCTCGCCTTCTTCAGGGATGCAAGGATGTGCACAACTTTGAAGGATTTGACATGGTTGATTTCCATATTTGGCTACAAAACACAGGTGAGGATGTGAACATTGACGACGTTAGGGGTTGGTTGGACAACGACTGTGGCAATCCAGGTTATCAGACATTGTCTGTTGAGGAGATTGCCGCTGCTGTCTCTGTTGGGCAGACAGAATAAAGCGACAAGGACGAGAACAAGGACACTTACTCTGCCCACCATCACCCGACTGACCCCAGTCTTCATTATCGGACCCGCAGCTGAGCACATGGACAACCGTTGAGTCACCATTATATGTGAGCTTGCTGCTATCTTCAAATAGTAGGTGGGTGGGGCTCCATCACGTCACCAAACGTACCTGCTCGTCGGCTGGCTTCAGCAGATGGAGGAGGATGAGGAGTTCTTTGAACTTTGTAAGGTGGCTGTGTTAGCCACTAAACCACATGGGATACCTGTAAACCTACTGCAGTCTGGCGGGGGTTATGTTGCCTGTCTACCATTCACTGAGTGATAAGTGTACTGTGCTTCTTTTTAAAATTTTTATTGTTCACCCATGGATCTTAGTGTTTAGGATTATATTGCATATTGGAATGTGTATTTTGATGTCTACAAACAGGCAGCACAACACTGCCAAAATTAGAAGGGGTACTGTGCACGTAGTTTTGTTGTTGTTATTTTTTCTGCAGTGACTTCTTAGTGATTAGGATTATACTGCATATTTGATGTCAAAAACAGCTGAAAGACCACAGAACACTGCCAAAACTAGAAGGGGTACTGTGTATATTGCCAGTTTTGTGTGTGTGTGTGTGTGTGTGTATACATTGTTTTCTAAGTGTTAGGGATTAAACTGCATATTCCAATGTGTGTTTTGATGCCTGAAAAGAGCCGAAAGACCGCAGATCACTGTCAAAATTAGGAGGGGTACTGTACATGTTGCTAGGGTTGTGCATACTGGAAGTTTTTGGTTTAGTTTTTTGTTGTTTATGCATTATTTTCTTAGTGTTTAGATTATATTGCATATTCCAATGTGTGTTTTGATGTCTAAGAGTAGCCGAAAGACCACAGAACACTGCCCAAATTTGGAGAGGTAGTGTACATATTGGTAGGGTTGTGCATATTGGTAGAATTTTTGTTGTTGTTATTGTTGCTTATCCATTGTTTTCTTAGTGTTTAGGATTTTATTGCATATTGGAATGTGTGTTTGATGTCTAAAAATATCAGAAGGACCACAAAACACTGCCCATATTAGGAGGAATACTGTGCATATTGGTAGTTTTTTTTGTTGTCTATGCATTGCTTTCTTAGTGTTTAGGATTATATTACATACTGCAATGTGTGTTTTGATGTCAAAAAAGTCAAAAGACCGCAGAACAATGCTAGAGTTAGATGAAGTACTATACATATAGGTTGGGTATAGATAGGTTATAGATACAGTAAAGGATGTTGCTCCATATCCGGACATTGGCCGCATCCGGTTATGCCTTTGGCTCTGCTGTGTCAAATAATCAAGGGATTACTGTGTAATATTATACACAAGGTAACAAGTTTTTGAGAATTGGAGTTATAAGTAAGCACCAGGCATGCAAGCACACGGAGTTTCAAGGATTCAAATGAATCCTCGTTTTCTTTACGAGTTCAACTAGTGGATGATCCTGCAAGAAAATATAGATTTCTAAGTGATTACTAATTTCATGAATGCTTACTATTAATATGAAAAATTAAATGACAAAGGATTAAATGTTACCCTACTGAAGCCGGTTCATGTTTGGGGACGTGTGGTCAAAAGGTGCCAGTTCAAGACTCAGGACGTTTTAACATTCCCGGGCTTGTTAAAACTTTAAAGCACGCCAAACTCACTGAGAGTGGTGTGGTGGGCTCTCTAGTGTGCATGAGGGTGTTTCTCTTTTTTTTTTTTTTTTTTATGTATCCAACTCTGGGCATAGGCTTCACAGCCTGCTCTCAAGGCCCAGTAGTCCTCCTACATACCATACACCTCCACATGTCACCACTTCGGTGCTAACACCCACCGTTCATATTGAATACATGCTAGGGCTGTCTCATACAGAACTGGTGCATTGGTATTAGCAGGGGTATTTTTAAGACATGTTGGCGGGTCTTCTGGTAGATCAGTAAAGTCTTCTTTTTTTTTTTTTTTGATGGAATTCAAATCCTTAAATTGTTCCCTGCCCCAGCCGGGATTTGAACCTGGGTCCGGTAGGACTGCAGGCCACCACTCTATCGATTGAGCCACCGCATCCCCCAGCTGGGAGAGGCTAGCTGCGACAGAGGTATGGTGGAGGGGTGGGTTGGGAAGCCTTGAGGGGACTGAGAAGGGTGGGGAAGAGGCAGGCAGGAACAGAGAAGGATGGGGAAGAGGCAGGCAGGAACAGAGTAGGGTGGGGGAGAGGAGCAGAGTACACGTGTACTGACCAGTAAGTCACCCACGTACTAGCAGCGATATACAACAGCCGGTTGACTTAGTGATATATATATATATATATATATATATATATATATATATATATATATATATTAACCCTTACACCGTGGGTTTGTTTTGCTTTGACTTGCGGCTCCCGCGGGCATATTCGCGCTCCGACAGACTTTCTAAAAAAATATTTGCCAAAAATCAGTTATTAGTTCTAGAATATTAAAGTCACATATACTTATGGCACATACCTTCAGCTTTCTCCTTGGGTGTTTGTTGAGCCTTCGTTGAGTACCGTAGGACTTGTGGAGACCTCTGAAGTTGGGTAACGAAGTCTCCAATTTACTCGTACACTTCCCGACAACTCGTAATATGATTACCACAGCCTGATATTATCACTAGAAACACTAATCTATGATTCTCAAATAGATTGGAATCCATACTCCCCCCAAAAAACACTGTGAAAGCAATGAAAATTACGAGGGCGTATGACCATCCCACTTCCGATCGTTCGCCGCTAGTGTTGTCTATTATTCATAAAAACACTCACAGTTTATATTTCTGTTACTATATAACACCTGTATATATCTACAGTCTTTATCCATAAGTTTCCTTCAGTAATAGTAGTTTATTGTCACTGTAGGGATTCAAATTCTTTCAGTAAAATACGTAGCATTCACTTTCTCGTCCTGTATACTAGCATTGAGAGTGAATGTCACTTTCACCTTCACAGTCATAACTCATAGTATTCATACATACTAGAGTGAAACTTTCACTTTCATTACTCCTAGTATATATACTCGTATTCTTATAATACCACTCATTTACATTTCTATTTACGTTCTCTACTTTTTTTACATTATTTACATTTCCATTTTATTTACACTGTGTTATGCACTGTCACTTGAAGTAACTTATAAAACTATTTTCCACTGTTCACTTATATTTACATTCGTTGTTTTCTTGCTGTTTACACATTATTTACACTTTATTTACAATTCCACTTGCACTGTTTTACTCAATAAAAAGATCATAGTCACTGTCTATCAATTGTCAGCCCTTTACCTCTTTCCACACGAGGTTTAGTAGGGGGTAAAGGTCACAGGGCCCTTTGCATAGGGGTAAAAAGTGGCTGAAGTTAGCAGGAGCAAACAGACGTACCTTCACATTGGAAGATGACAGTGAACTGATAGGGGTGGGCCGGGGTGGCCTACCTAGGGAAATGCATTACTGCCAACGTCAGCCTCTTGATAGCTGCTAATATATAGCAGTGAAATGATTGGCAGGAAATCTAGACAATATATTATAAATTAGGTAGTTCCAGGTGAATGTAAATATTACTTAGGCTTCTCCCTTCCTTCCTTATATATATTTTTAGTACGAGAATAGATTATATGGCATATTTCAAGGGGAAATAAACAGCGAAAATTAGCGAACGAATGCATGTGAGGTGTTGTCAGGTGATAATTAGCCAATTCCAGGTGTATGGCACTATCACTTACCTTATTTCTTTTTTGTATATATTATTGGTATAAGAATAGGGCATAGGGCTTATTTCAATGGATGAAATCAGTGGAAAATTCCAGGGAAGATTTACTTAGCGTAGAATACAGTGTGGTGGCCTGCAATAATTAGGTAGTTCCAGGTGAATGTAAATATCACTTAGGTTTCTCCCTTCCTTTCCTATATATATTTTTGTTACGAAAATAGATTATACGGCATATTTCAAGTGGAAATAAACAGCGAAAATTAGGAAAAACAATCCAATAGAGAGCCAAATTCAAGATCCAATCATCTCGAGATGCCTGGACACACTGCATTTGGAAGACTGCAGATCACAGGCAGTAGGAAATACAGACAGAGGGAGGCAGCTCCTGAACTGACATGTTGCATAAATGAAGGACTGGGAGTAATGGTTAACTCTCTCATTAGAGAGTTGGACAATAAAGGGATGAGAGTTTGTTGCTAAATGGGTGCTACACACCCATCATAGAGGTCAAGGGATGCAAGCAGACAGTTCAGAGGAGCAGTGACCATTGAAGCAGTGATAAAAAAGAGATAAAGATGCAACAGTGCTGCAAAAGGACAGAGATTGAAAGGAGCCAGTAACAGGAGGAGAGTTAATGAGACGAAAAGCCTTTGGCTTCACCATATTGAGAAGAACTGTATGTAGGGATCCTCCCCACACGTGAGACCTGGGCTCTACATAGGGCGAATAAAACCCGTGTATAAAGTCAACAATTGTGCAGGGCGAAAGAAGGTACAGAGTAGGCTTAGCACACCTAATCACTTGGAAGCAGATTTTAGAAAAGATGCAATATGATCTTTCCAAGATAAGTCCTGAATCAATGAAACCCCAAGCATATTCAAGGATGATGCATGATTTAGCTGCATATTATTAAACATAAGTGGGTACTCTTGTGGAGATTTTGTTGGGTTGATAGGTGTAAGAACTGAGTCTTTGATGCATTAAACACAACAAGATTTTTTTTACACCAGTCAGAGATACGAGCCAAGTCAGACATTAGGTGTGCCATGGCCTCATCCTTTGTTTGTTGAAGTAACTGCTGTAATGGACGTTGCACGAACCGAATGGAAAGCTGAAGGGTGGAATCATCAGTACATGAATGGATATGGTTAGCTGTACAGCTTAGAAGGTCATTGATGAATAAAAGGAAAAAAGCTGGTAATAGGACAGACCCTTGAGAAATACCACTGTTAGTAGATCTAGAAAAAGAACGGTGGCCATCTACAAAAGCGGCTATAGAACAACCAGAAAGGAAGTTATAGATGAAGGCGCAGATGGAAGGATAGAAACTGTAAGAGGGCGGTTTGGATTTATGCCAGACTCGATCGAAAGCATTCGAGATGTCAAGTGAAATGTCAAAGATTTCGCCAAAATCCTGCAAGGAGGATGACCAGGAGTCTGAAAGGTAGGTGAGAAGATCGCCAGTGGAGCATCCCTGACGGAAACCATACTGACGATCAGAAAAAAGGTTGTGATAGGAAAGGTGCTTTAAAATTTTTCTGTTAAGAATTGACTCGAAAACTTTTGAGACACAGGATGTTAAAGCAATTGGAAGACAGTTTGAGGGTTGGGAATGGTCACCCTTTGGGACTGGCTGAATCAGAGGACACTTCCAGCACGAAGGAAAGGTACAATTTGACAGACAAAAGCAAAAGAGTTTACCTAGGCAGGTTGTCAACACAGAAAAACAGTTCTTGAGGATAACAGGACGAACTCCATCAGGCCCATATACCTTTTTAGTATTGAGACCAGTGATGGCAGAAAATACATCAGCTGAAGAAATTTTAATGTCAGCCATGAGGAAGTCAGAGGGGGAAAGTGATGGAAGAACAGCACTGGAATCGTTTAGGGTGGAATTGGAGGAGAAAGTCTGAGTGAAGAGATCTACTTTATCGGTAGAAGAAATAGCTACAGAGCCATCAGAGTAGAAAAGAGGAGGGAAGGATGATGAGGTAAAATTGTTAGAAAGGTTTTTGGCAAGGTGCCAGAAAGAACGGGAAGAATTCGAGTTGGAGAGTTGAGAGTGTCCAGTATGGATGAAATTATTTTTAGGAGAGTGAAGAACAGACTTAGCACGATTCTGGGTAGAAACATAAAAAAGATGTGATTCAGAGATGGGTTGGCTCTGGTACCTTTTATAGGCCCTCTCCTTGCTGTGGACAGCATTAGAACAAGTGTGTTTAAACCAGGGCTTTCTTGCATTAGTCAGTGGATATGAGAAGCGAATGGATGCTTCCATGCCCTACAGAATAACGTCCATAATGTGCAAAGTACACTCAGATGGCTTCTGGCCTTGGAAGGAATAATCATACAAGGGAAAATCAAAGAAATACTGCGTGAGGACCTCCAAATTTGCAGCTCCAAAGTGCCACAATCGACATTTCTTTGGAGGGTCCACAGGTTGTACTGGAGTGATAGATCAGATTAAGGAAGTAAGGTTGTGATCAGAGGAGCCCAACGGAGAGAAAAGATTAACAGTGTAAGCAGAAGGATTAGTTGTAAGGAAGAGGTCAAGTATGTTGGAGTTCTCTCCAAGGCAGTCAGTGATACAGGTAGGGTGCTGTACAAGCTGCTCTAGGCCATTAACGATAGAAAAGATGTAGGCTTGTTCACCAGATGGATCAGTGAAAGGAGAGGACTTTATACACGGTTTTATTCGCCCCTGTGTAGAGTACAACTCTTACATGTGGGGAGGCTCCCCACATACAGTTCTTCTCAATAGGGTGGAGTCAAAGGCTTTTCGTCTCATTAACTCTCCTACTCTTACTGGCTCCCTTCAATCTTTGTCTCTTTGCCACAATGTTGCTTCTTTATCTGTTTTCTATCGCTACTTCCATGGTCACTGCTCCTTTGTAGTGTCTGCTTGCATCCCTCCACCTCTACGACGGGCATGCAGCACCCGTCTAGCAACAAACTCTCACCCTTTTTCTGTCCAACTCTCTTATACAAGAGGTAATTGTTACTCCCAGTTCTTTATGCAACAGGTCAACTCTGGACCTGTCTCCCTACTTCCTATGATCTCCAGTCTTCCAAAGGCAGTGTGTCCAGGCATCTCGAAAAATTAAAGAGGTACTCCCTGAGGGCCTCCCAATCCGCAGTTCCAAAGTGCCACAATCGACATTTCTTTGGAGGGTCCACAGGCCGTACTGGAGCGATAGGACAGACTAAGATAATAAGGTTGTGATTGGAGAACCCCAATGGAGAGAAAAGATTAACAGTGTAAGCAGAAGGATTAGTTGTAAGGAGGAGGTCAAGTATGTTGGAGCTCCCTCCAACCTGGTCAGGGATACGGGTAGAGTGCTGTAGAAGCTGCTGTAGGTCATTAAGGATAGAAAAGATGTAGCCCTGTTCACGAGGTGGATCAGTGAAAGGACAGGAGAGCTAATGGTGGTGGTGAACATCAAAATCTCCTAGAATGGAGATTTCAGAGAAAGAAGAAATGGATAGTATGTGTTCCATCGTAGAAGTAAGATAGTTGAAGAAATTTTCAGTCAGTAGAATTAGGGGATAAGTAAACAGCGCAGACATATCTAGTCAGAGAATGACAGGAAAGCCGAAGCCAGAGAGTAGAGAATTCAGAAGAATCAAATTCAGAAACACGATAGCAAGATAAGTCGTTGCATACATATACACAACAGCCACATTTGGGTTTGAAATGAGTATAGAGAAAGTAGGAGGAAACAGAATAGGGTTTGTTGTCAGTTGCCTTAGACAGCTGAGTGTCTGTCAGGAAGAGAAGGTGAGGTCTAAAGCAGGAGAGGTAGTTTTCGACTGAGAGAAAGTTAGAGGAGAAGGCCACAAATGTTGCAGAAATAAAGAAGAAATGAGTCAGACAGTGGTTCCAGGCATCTCCCTGAGTCGTCACTGGGAGAGGGGCAGATTTAGTGCTGCCTACTTCTTCCTTCACTTTTATCATTCTATTTCTGAGTCTGTTCTCCTTTCTTCGTATTTCTCCCATTTTCCTGTTACTTTTCATTGCACTTCTTCCTCTTTCAGGTGGCTTTACATTGAGTGACAAGCCTAAGTGTATGTCCTCACTGAAAGCGAGAAGGCGAGCGTGAGTGAGAGCGGGCTGGGGTGGGAGTCGGGAGATTTTAAAGCACTGTAACTTTATATATGGGGCCGCACTGCAAGCAGTTGCAAGCTGGCAGCAGAGCAAGGTCACACAGGCTCAGGCAGAAAGAGTTGACAGTTAACTATTCTCTCTTGAACTGTGTGGGAAAGATGGATATAGAGCAGCTCATTGTTGAAGTTTGGGTAACACCAGCTATATGGGATGCATCCCATATTAAGCACAGTAACAGAACATATATTGCACAGCAGTGGAAGAGGATTGGAGAAAAAATAGGAGTTTCTGGAAAGTTTACTTAAATATATATTCTAAACATGCATACTAAATCTCGTGGTGATATTTGTTGCTTGTTTAACCCCTTAGCCGGGGGGCATCATTTTCTTGACACTCGGGTGCACTGAATCATACCGTGGGGCGCAACTTTTGTGATTCTATGTTATTTTGAAGTCGCCCAGGCTTTCAAGTGGTGACTTGTTTCATCTATCAGTACCGCCAGTGTCCAACAATAGTCAGCACTGCTAAATGTCATCTGTACTCCCATCCATTGTTGACAATTTAGCCATTTTCCCCCGTTCTTGACTCCCCTCCCTACCTCCCCTCCATTACCCTCTCCTCTCGCCTGCCTGGCCGCGCTGCGCTACGCAAATCTTGCCTGATTTTTGTACTGATTTCATCCATTGAAATGAGCCCTATGCCCTATTCTTATACAAAATAATATATATAAAAAAGAAAAAAGGTAATTGATAGAGCCATACACCTGGAATTGGCTAATTATCACCTGGTAACACCCCACATGCACTCGTTTGCTAATTTTCCCTACTTATCTCCCCTTGAAATATGTCATATGACCTATTCTTGTAATAAAAATATATATAAGAAAGGAAGGAAGAAGCCTAAGTGATATTTACATTCACTTGGAACTACCTAATTTATTATGTATTGTCTAGATTTCCTGTGAATCATTTCATAGCATATAAATCAGCAGCTGTCACCACACTGACATTGTCAACCCTTGCCTGCCCACATACACCACGTCATTCAGTTTAGTGTCATCTTTCGAGGTGAAACCATGTCGGACTCGCGCCCCTCCATTTCCTCCGCTTCTGCGCCCATTGCAAAGGGCCCTGTGACCTCAACTCCTACTAAACCTCGTGTGGGAAGTGGTAAAGGACTAAGTGACTCTGCTGTGGAATGCGAACTGGCTAATTTATCGATGATAATGATGGATAGTGACTTTGATCTTTCGGGTGAATCGTGTGATGAGCCTGAGGAGGAAATGGTGACAGAAACTGCCAGTACGAGTGCTTCAGTGTCCCAAGTTCGTCCTGGCTCCAAGGGAAAGGAGACCTTAGTGCAACAAGGGAAGGAATTTGAGTAAGGAGTGAAGAGGAGGCGGGTTAGCTCCGGAACAATGGCCCCGCATGACCCAGACCGCCATGAGTCCCAAGGTGAATCACCTCCCTGCTCTCCCAGCCCCACTTCACTAATATCTTCCACCTCTTCAACAGAAATTTCTGAGTCTTCGTCGTTGGAGTCTCCACCAGCACCTTCAGTGAAGGCAGACCATAGGGGATGAGGTAAATCCCTTACTTGTGGTAAAGTAGAGTAGCTTCTAGAGTAAGGGCTTCTAGTGGTACACGGCAACCTAGGGTCAGTCAGAGTGACCTTGAAATGGCCCAGTCTGCCTCACAGCCACCCTCATCCATCCTCACCCAGCCTACACTGCCATGAGAGGGAACCCTGGACGCCTTTGTGTGGACGGAAGGTTCCGATTTCGTCCCAGAACAACTCCACTTCGATAAGAGTTCCTCTGGGATTCAGCCTGCCTTCACTCTTGACGAGGATGCTGAGTATGTGGAATACCTTTTGGCCTTCCTTGATGACGAAGTCATGCAGCATATATGTGATGACACCAACAGGTACGAGTCACAACATGCTGCAAGTGGTGCAGGTGCAGCGAAAATGCAACAGTGGACCGTGCTTGGAGTGCAGGAACTGTATGTGTTCTTCGTCCTCATGCTTCTCATGCCCCATTCAAGGAAGCATGAGTTGGAAGGTTACTGGTCCATGGACCCCTTACTATCCTCACCCACCTTCAATAAGTACATGGCCAGAGATCGCCCCTGTAACAACATGGGAAACCTGCACTTCACCAACAACAATGTACCTTCCCAGGCTGACCCACTCTGCAAGATTCGGGAGATTCTGAACAGAATGAAGGATAAGTTTATGTCATTCTTCCACCCATTTCAGAAGGTTGTCATAGACGAATCCTTGGTTCTGTTCAGAGGACGTCTGAGGTTCTTACAGTACATTCCAAGCAAATGTCATTGGTTTGGAATCAAGTTCTTTGTACAGTGCGACTGTATGATGGGGTACATCCTTGACTTCGTCATCTATTCACCCAGCACTGTCGATCTGAACAAAACACACCCCCTTGACTTCTTAGGTTGTGTAGTGAAAGTGCTGCTTGAAAGGTATTTTGGTGGTAATCATGTGCTGTATACTGACAACTACTATACAGCACCGAAACTTGCTAAATACCTTTCAGAGAATGGCATCGGCTCCTGCGGCACTGTCAAGAGTACTTGTGCTAACTTCCCAAAATTCCCCGAGGCAGGAAATTCTCAGCGAGAAGACGTGCACCTACGCATGTCTGAGAAGATGCTGGCAATACGGTGGCATGACAAGAGGGTCGAGCACATGCTTACCACTGTACACAAGGAGGAACTGAAGACAGTGGGAAGGTCGACCGTAGGACAGGCGAACCTGTGATGAAACCTGATGCTGTCATCAACTACAATATCAACATGCGGCTGGTGGAGAAGTCCGACATGATGATTGGAGTGATCGACTGCCTCAGGAAGAATACTAGGTGGTTCAGGAAAGTTTTTCTGCATCTCATTGACATGACGATGCTGAACGCCTTCATCCTATACAAGATGAAGTTAAAGCCACCCAAGTCCTTCTCCCGGAGGTTGTTCACCAGGACGTGTGTTCAGCAGCTGCTTGAGAGGTATGGTAGGGTGACAGCAACAGCTCCAAGGTGCCATTCTGTTAGACTTCCTGACAGACTTGAGCAGAGGGCGTACATGGATCGGCACAGACTGGTGCAAATGCCTGCCACAACGAAGAGGAAGGCTGCAATCCACAGGTGCCAGGTGTGTGCACATACCACCAGATGCACACCTGAGCAAAATACACCTTTTGGCAGTGCGCTGAGTGCCAGGTTCCCCTCTGCGTAACCTGCTTTTTTGATTACCACACCCTGAAGTAGTTCTAAAACAATGCAAGTGGAAATGTAAATAATGTGTAAATACCAAGTGAAAGCAATGGATGTAAATATGATTGAACAGTGGAATATAGTTTTACAAGTTACTGCAAGTGACAGTGCATAACATAGTGTAAATAAAATAGAAGTGTAAATAATGTAAATACAATAGAAAATGTAAACAGAAATGTAAATAATTAGTAATATAAGAATATGAGTACAAACTCTTGGAGTAATGACAGTGAAAGTGAAAGCTTCGCTCTTTACGTAGTTTACTGAATGAGAAAGTGAATGCCTGGAGTGAAAATAAACTACTGTTACTGAAGGAAACTTATGGATAAATACTGTAGATATATATAAGTGTAATAAAGTACTAGGAATATAAAGTGTGAGTGTGATTATGAATAATAAGTGACAGAATACCAGCGGGGAACGAGCGCGGGTGGGAAGCTGGTACGCGTTTGTAGTTTACATTGCTTTCACAGTGTTTTTTTTTTGGGGGGGAGTATGGATTCCAAACTACTTGAAAATCATAGAAGAGTGTTTCTAGTGATAATATCAGGCTGTGGTAATCATATTATGTGGTATTGGGAAGTGTAAAATGGAGACTTCGTTACCCAGTTTCAGAAGTCTCCACAAGTCCTACGATAGTCGATGAAGGCTCAACAAACATCCCAGGAGAAAGCTGAAGGTATGTGCAATAAGCATATGTAATTATAATATTCTAGGACTAATAACAGTTTTTTTGCAAATATTTTTAAAAAGTCAGTCAGAGCACGATTATCCCCACGGGACATGCAGGGACCGCATCCGACATCCCCACGATTAAGGGGTTAAGAAAGAATAGCTGCCAATTTCAAGTTTTTATAGTCCGGTGAGAGATGGTAAAGATATTTTGATGCAAAATGGTTCAGTAAGGCTATATGCATCCTTTATAGCACTAGGAATGTAAGTGAAGCTAAAGTGATTTGATTTTGCAAGGGTACTGAGCCTTCATCTGAACAGAAATACCCTGTGAAAATGTGTCTCACATTTGTTGTCATTCTTGTGTAACTTTTTTCTGCTGAGTTAAAAAACTGCACATTGCCATGATTTTCTCACTCATCTAAATGAGTGGCTGTTGCACCTATGCCTTCCTCTTCAACAATCATGTTGTGTAGGACACAAACAGCTTTAGTGATGTTGGCTGCTTTTCAAATTGTCTCAATAGCTTTACTCATTATTCAGAATTTTGAGGTCATAATTCCAAAAGCACACTCAATACATCTTCTGGCTCTCGACAGATGTTACAGTAATTAAACACTCTTTTGTTGTGGTTTAAACTCTGTCTAGGGTAGAGTCTCATCAAATACCAAAGAAGAGGATAAGCTGCTTCCCCCAAATGAACATATGGTACTTTTTGCAGAGTTTTCTCTGAGTAGGACATTTGAAAGCATTCTCTTCAAGGCATCAAGAAAAATCATTTCCCCTAAACTCTCCTCCATCACTCTGTCTGCACCTTGCTCCAATATCTATTATTAAAAATTTGCAATTTGCATGTCACGCTTTATAAGATTATCGAAAAGAATTGTTTGTAGTTGTTGATTGATTGATTGATTGAAAATAATTACAATCTGGCGGCGCAACTGCCAGGGTCATATGCCGCCGGATGACAAAGTAGAAGGCACTGCAAAATGAAAAGTGTCTATTCAAAATAAAGTTAATATCTGTTAGTAGGAATAAAACACTAAAAATAATAAAAGAATGATTTATAAAATAATTACTTATAAAAGTGGAAGGAGGCCCGCCTCCTGAAGAAAACTAAAAACATCAGTAAAATCGTTAGAGGCCTCACCAAGCATCGAGGATAAACAGTAGGCACCATCTGCTCCCCCATGCCTATGAAGGAACCTTGACGCAGGCCCCCCAGACTCGGACACTCGACCAGCAAGTGACGGACAGTAAGGGGAACGAGGCAGTCATCACAGTACGGTTGAGTTTCACCACACATGAGGAACCCATGTGTAAGCCGAGAATGCTCAATGCGAAGCCTAGCAAGAGCCACCTCCATTCGCCGAGGCATAGAGGGAAGAACCCTTGGCACAACCACTCTCTGAAAGGTTTCTTTTAGTTTATTGTGAGAAACACCATCCCAGTGTCTCTGCCAACACGTACGAATTGCATACCGCAAGTAAGGTGTTACATCAGAAACAGGTAGTGGGTAGTCAGCTGGGGGCTGTTGAGAAGACGCAGCTTTAGCTAAAGTATCTGCCCTCTCATTGCCCACCACACCAACATGTGCAGGAACCCAACAGAAGTCTACACGGCGGCCACGGCGGCCAAGTAGAAAAAGCCACTCTAAAATTGATAAAACCAATGGATGGGATGCATTAAAAGACTCCAGTGCAGACAAAGCACTACGTGAGTCACTATAAATCACAAAAACGGATTGGCGGAGAGTAAAAATGATTTTAAGAGCATACAAAATTGCAGTCAGCTCTGCTGTATACACTGAAGTAAAGCCAGGAAGGCTACCGCCCCTAGTAAAGGAAGGGAAGACAACACCAAATCCTACTCCAGAATCAGTCTTAGACCCGTCAGTATAGACGGGGACAGAACCCTCATGAATGGAGGCATGTTCTAAAAAGAGAGAGAGGGACACCTGAGAGGGAAGTGAGCCCTTTTTTTCAACAACGGACCTACAGAATGTCACTCGAGGGAGTAGCCAAGAACCCACCCTTGGGATCCGATGTGGACAAATTGCCAGTCTCGGGAGAGAGAGGGCTAGCATAACAGACCGGACCCTGTAACCAAATGGCTTTGGGAAATTGGGACGGGTCTCAAAAACAGAAGATCGGGAATCCTGTGAGACAATGGCACAAGAAACTGAGTCTGGAATGCAGTGAAGACGATACCAACACCTCATCATTAGCAACTGGCGCCGCAAGTCCAAAGGGAGTACACCAGCATCTACCAACAAACTTGGAATTGGGGATGATCTGTATGCCCCGGTTGCCAGATGAACACCAGCATGATGCACAGAATTTAACAACCGGAGGCGGGCATCTGTTGCAGAGGAGTAGACCTCACACCCATATTCAACTTTAGGAAGAATAAGAGACCTATGCAAGAAGAGGAGGGTCTGACGGTCAGCACCCCAAGAGGTATGAGCTAAAACCCTCAAAGGCTCAAAGCTTTAAGACAAGCCACCTTAACAGAACGAATAGGAGGAACCCAGGTTAATCTTCTATCAAACAGAAGACCCAGAAACCGCGTATCTTCCACACAGGATATTCTTCTACCATAGAGATACAAGTCAGGGTCTGGGTGGACTCCTCGAAGACGACAAAAATGTATAGCCACTGTCTTTGCTGAAGAAAAATGGAAACCGCGTGCTTCTGCCCAGTCAGAAATTCTATTGAGAGCCAGCTGCAACTTCCTCTCTATCAGAGACATTCTAGACACAGTGAAGGAAATCGAGAGGTCATCAACATATAGTGATCCTCGTACACCATCAGGAAGTACACTGATGACGCTGTTAATGGCTACAGCGAACAGAGTAACACTAAGGATACTCCCCTGTGGTACTCCATCTTCTAGTGCTCGGGCATTAGAAAGCACTCCTCCCACTCGCACCCTTAAAATTCGGTTAGATAAAAACTGTTGAATAAAAATGGGTAAGCGCCCACGAAGACCAAACTCATGAAGAGAGAGTAAAATACCATGACGCCATGCAGTGTCATATGCCTTTTCCAGATCAAAGAAGACCGTGACCTGGTGTTGGTTAGTGGAAAAAGCCTCACAGACAGAAGATTCCAAGGACAGTAATGCATCAGAGGTAGATCGCATTTTTTGAAAACCATACTGGGCAGGGGATAAGAAGTCACCTCTCTCTAAAAACCACACAAGCCTAACATTGACCATATTTTCCAAAACTTTACATATACAAGACGTCAAAGAAATAGGCCGATAATTCGTCGCCTGTAGGTGATCCTTACCTGGTTTGGGGATGGGGATAACTACAGCAACACCCCAACAAGCCGGAAACTCCCCAGAACACCAGATCTTATTAAACAGTGAAAGCAAAAACAACAGGGACTCATCAGACAGGTGGCGTAAAAAGGCATAAGGAATATCATCAAAACCAGGAGAGGAATCATGGCACTGCGACAGAGCTGACTGGAGTTCAAAAATTGAAAATGGAACATTGTAAGGCTCTCCCCCAGCAGAGGCAAAACTGAGACCACGAGATTCTAGGCGCCGACGGCGGCAAGCCAAAGGTGTATCTGCATCCTTCTTTGACACACTGGCAAAATGGTCAGCAAGCAATTCTGCAACAGCAAATGGATCAGCCACAGTTCCACCTGGTGCAGATAAAACAGGAGGAAATGGAACAGTAAATTTACCTGAAATTTTCTTTACCCGGTTCCACACCTGGGTGATGGAAGTCCTCGAATTGATGGAGGAAACATAACCCTTCCAGGACGAACGCCTGGCCTCCTTTAAGACCCGCCTCATATGAGCTCGTGCCCTCTGATATGCCACCAAATACTGAGGATCCCCACGGTGACGACGAAGTCGTGAGAAGGCGATTCGTTTGGCTCTCACTGCGGAACTACACTCCGAGTTCCACCAAGGAACTGGACGTTTAGGAAACTGACCCTTCGCTTTTGGAATAGATAGTAGGGCTGCTGAGTGCAGCACGGTATTGAAATATGACACAGCCTCCGTAAGACAGCCAAACTCATTGACAGAAAGGGAAATGGAACTTAATTCCCTGAAATATGGCCAGTCAGCCTTATCCAGAAGCCAGCGAGGAAGACATGGCTGAGGTCCACCTGCACTAGCAGTTAAGAGTAACGGAAAATGGTCGCTGCCATACAGGTCTGGCAACACATCCCAGTTAAAATCTAAAAGAGCATCAGCTGAACATAAGGACAAATCAATGGCAGTAAAAGTTCCTGTCTGGCTATGGAAATAAATCATTATATTGGAGTTTAAAATGCCTAACTCCTCATCTTCCACTAAAGAGGCCAGCATAACACCCCGAGGGTTGGCCTCACTGTTTCCCCATAGTGGATGGTGACCATTCATATCGCCTAGTAACAGAAAGGGAGAAGGAAGGCCATGAATAAGGCGTTCCAGATCCGCCCTTTCAACAGTTGCACTAGGAGGTAGATAAAGACTGCAAACTGTATACTGCCGACGTAAAAACATCCGGACAGCAACTGCCTGCAAGGGACTGGAAATATCCAGATGACTACATGGAATATCCTGGCGAAGGAAGATAGCAGCACCTCCATGACGACCTTGGCCCAGCACAGGATCAGAATAAAAAGCATTGTAGCCAGAAGGACCAGCAGGAGCAGTATCACCAACCACGGTCTCCATAGCAGAGTAAATTGAGAAACTAGATGACACAGTTCCTCATAGTTAGCACGTAAACCCCGACAATTCCACTGGATGATAGAACCCATAGTGGAGGGGAAAATGATTAAGTGCGTGACTGTACACCTCCTGACATGCGAGCAGGTTTGGAATGATGCTTAGGAAGGCCCTTGGTAAGAGACTGTCCAGCACCAGGAACCCGTGCTTTATGTCGAACATCCGTAGGCAAACGTGAGGACGTGGAAGAGGAAAGTTTTACAACACTCTTCCTTTGAGGTGGAATAACATTCGGTTTGGATAGATGCTTGGAGGCCTCCTTGGGTAATGTGGGACGGCCAGTGCTACCATTAGAAGCTCCAGAAGTGGAAACAGAGTTGACAGGATTAGAACCCTGCAAGGTTGACATTGTACTTTCCAGAACGGATGCATCAGCAGTCTGTCCAACACCATCCCCAGGTGGGGACCTGACTACAGGTGAACCACCAGCAGCAGCTTCCATTTGGCTAGACCTCTCAGCCTCTGAGGCAGAGGGAACAGTAGAGAGGTTGATACAAGGTTCGACAACAGAAACCTTAGGTGGCCGGCTTTCAGGCTCTGAGGACTCTGACGAATTACGATGACGTTTTCCGGATACAGAAGGAGCCTCGTTCATACTGGACAAGGGGGGATGAGTCTCGTCAGCATGTACATCTGCCACCACCACAGAAGTACGCGAACCGTCAGCCACTGAGGTGGAGGCAGAGACAGTTGGAGCAGTGGGTGGATGAGCATCAGTCACACACATATCAGTAATTCCAGGGTTAACAACATCCGTCAAATCAGCAGTTGGGGAAGTGGTCACTGTAAAGGGTCGTGGCAACTTCTGGGACACAGAACGACGTACAGGTGCCCCAGAAAGGACAGAAGCATAAGTAACTCCAGGCCGAAAGAAGAGAGTCTGGGCCCTCCTCTTTGCTTCTGGAAAGGGAACCTTCTCACGTGCACGAATGCTCAAAACTTCCTTTTCAAGGCAGTAGCGAGGACAGTTTTTGGAAAATACAGCATGAGGACCCCCACAGTGATAGCATTTAAGGGGTCCTGGACAATCACTGGTATGACTCATATCGCCACGGGAAACACAAACACCAGGAAGGCCAGCCAGTGCACGTCGGCAAAATTTACTAACATGCCCATACCCCTGACAGTGAAAACACCGCTTTGGGTTTGGAACATAAGGTTTCACAGGCAGAGAGAGCCAGGCAAGTTTCACGGAAGCAGGCAACGTCAAGCGGTCAAAGGTCAGAAACAGCGTCGGAGTCGGGGTCAGAACACCATCGATCTTCTTCTGTACCCGGTCAACCTTTAAAACACCATAAGAGCGTAGTTCTTCTAACAACTGTGACTCAGGGTACCGCAGGTGGTCTCGAGAGTAAATAACCCCCTTACTTTGGTTGAAGGTGCCATGGGGTACACAGGACATACTATTGCCAGATATGGAGGTCAGATTCCGGAGACGGGAGCTTTCTGCTGGAGAGGACACCTCAATAAGTAGGCTACCATCCCCCTGGGTTGAGATCGCCGGTTCACGGCCACAAGCAGAAACAATGGCTCGGTGTAGTTCAAAAATATCTATATCCAGCACGGAACCACCAGCAGAGGGTTTCAGTACTAGATACTTAGTGAAGGTCTCAGGCTCACTCTCTTCCAGATTGAACCCCGGAGCCAAATCAACCCGACGTGACCTCCTCCTATTCCCAGTTGAACGCTGGGTCAGAGGAGGATAGTCCTTTGGGGCCTGGAAAGGCTCTAGTGTGGCAATCGAGGATGATGCTTCCGCAGAATTACCAGGGACAGATGATGTGTCGTCAACAGTATTTTTAGTTAAATAATCCATTAATATACAACAGAAACTGCATTCCCCCACCCCTCCACCCACCATGGAGCCCTACAAGGGGAGGTCATATCCCAGGGATAACACCACTGGCGACCCCAGAGGTAGCAGGAGAGTATACGCGGGTAACCACCAGGGGACCTGGGCAAGGGTGACTCCAGGACGATAGAAGCCACCAGGCCCCCCAGTGCCCACTTGACCCTAGCCAACGCATGACCAGCCGATTGACCTGGTCGGGCCCAACCAGGCCACCCGTCTAGCCAGGATAAGGGACCAAAGAGGTGTATTGCTAGCTGCAGGGCGCATTGTGCAGCATCGCTCAACCTCCAGGACTCCCGTCTCCCAGCATTACGGGACGCCACGCACGGCAAACACGTGGGGAGGCAAGAGTCCCGCCCTAGATGGCAAAATGGCAGGGAATAACATCACCAGCAGGCCTCCTCCACCAGTGATGTAGGGGGTGCTTGGTCCACGTGACCGACAGATGCCGAACCCTACAAAGGTGGCACCGCCAACCACGCTTCAAGCCCCGCCACCACGTCAAGGTGACCCCCCTCAGCGGGGTTGTAGTTGTTGAACATAGATCCGCTACCATTAGGACACATAAGTCATACATGTTTCCTGTCAGTGCAGCCATAGCAATTGGGAAAATTCCATTTTGATGCAAATTCATCAGCTGACCGTCTGCAGACTGCTTCATCTGGAACTGGCATGTATAGAGGCTGAAGTTCATCCCAATTTACTCTGCAAACATCATTAACAATGCCAGGAATAGTTGTTTTCCCCAATCTAAATGCAGATGACATTCTTTGAAAAGATTATCCAGTAGCAAGGTATCGGTAAAGAAAAAAAAATATTTCATTCATTATAAACGATGTGAAGCTTTGTTTTTTTACATGTATGTATAATTATTACACCGGGCACAATTTTTTTTTTTTTCAAAGAATGCAGTCAAGAAGAAATTTAAGAATCTCCATGACCAGTTCCGGCTAGAACTGAAGAAAGTACCCACGGGGAAGTTAGGGGATCTCGGATTATCTATTGATGATTATCTAAGCTCCTGGCCATGGTTTAAGATGTTCTTTCTGAAAGATCAGATCCAGGGAAGATTAACTACTGACAACTTAACTGGGACTTCAGTAAAGAGGAGCTGTGATTTAGACTGTGCATAGACAGATCCAGTGGAAGGGCAAAGCCAAATTTCAACCTGTGATTCACAAGACCCTACCCAAAATGAAAGACAGCATCCTTCCACTTGAACCTCTAATAAAGATCTATCTATCTATCTATCTATAGCCCGACGCCCTAATCCCGCAAAGGGTGGCCGCAGACAAAACGCCTCCAAGTCGCTCTGTCACCCAACATTTGACTACCCTCCCCCCAACTCACCCCCCCCTCCCTCATATACCTCTCAACTCCATCCCTCCACCTCATCCTCGGTCTACCTCTCCCTCTCCCTCCCTCCACCTCACCTACATACACCCTCTTAGTCAGTTTTTCATTCTCTATTCTCTCCACATGTCCAAACCACCTCAGTGGATTTCTCCAAACCTTCTCAACCACATCCACATCCACCCCACAGCGTTCCTTCACCTCTTCATTCGTCAACCTGTCCCTCCACGTCACTCCACTTGCTTCTCTCAAGTAACTCATTTCCACTGCTCTCACTCTTGACTTGTTCCCCTCTTGCAAGGTCCATGCCTCGCTTCCATACGTCAGGGTAGGGATCACAATGCTGT
Organism: Coenobita brevimanus; assembly: GCF_032717465.1. Classification (NCBI taxonomy): domain Eukaryota; kingdom Metazoa; phylum Arthropoda; class Malacostraca; order Decapoda; family Coenobitidae; genus Coenobita; species Coenobita brevimanus. The sequence continues at coordinate 31,097,650 of NC_136986.1, forward strand.
CATGCAGTGACTTCTTAACTTCCATACTCACCTCCCTATTTCTCATCACTGCTTTCGTGTACCAACAACCTTCCATCCCTGCTGTACCCTTTCACGCACTTCATCCCCCAAAGTTCCATCCTTACTCATCACACTACCCAAGTACTTGAATGCACTCACATTCTCCATATCCTCACCATCCAACCTCACTGCACACTCTGTGACTTCATTCCTCTCAAATACCATAACTTTACTTTTGTTTACATTAACTTTCAGATTCCTCCTCCTACACACTGTCCCAAAACTCATTCACCAAACCTTGCAACTCCCATTCATCTTCACTCAACAGTACTGTATCATCAGCAAACAGCAACACCGGAAGCTTCCAAATCTCACCCTCATTCATTAGAGCCACCCCCACATCCACTGCCCTACCCTGCACCTCCTTTACAACCCCGTCCATATATATATTAAACAGCCATGGAGACATCACACTACCCTGTTTCAGTCCCACATTGAGATCAAAGAACTCACTCAGCTCACCATCCACTCGCACTGTAACCCTAGCTCCCTCGTACATACTCTTCACAGCACTCAACAATTTCCCCTCCACTCCATATATTTTTAATACCTTCCACATCCTTGCCTATCTATTCTGTCATAAGCTTTCTCCAAGTCCATGAAGGCAGCATACACTTTCCTTCCCTTCTCTAGATACTTCTCCACTAAACATCTTAGAACAAATATCTGATCTACACACCCTTTTCCCTTCCTAAATCCCCCTTGTTCTTCTCCAACTAGCTCCTCTGTCATATGCCTAACCCTATCAATGAGTATTCTACCATATATTTTACCAGTCACACTAAGGAGGCAAATACCCCTATGGTTACCACATACTTCTCTCTCTCCTTTTCCTTTGTATAAAGGAACAATTATACCTGATTTCCAGTCCTCTGGAACCCTTCCCTCTTCCCATGCCAATCTAAACAACTTCCATATCCACTCCACAACAATCTCACCCCCATACCTAAGCATTTCACCGCACACTCCATCAATTCCTGGGGCCTTTCCCAACTTAATATTCTTCATCGCTTCCACTACTTCCGCCCTACTGATCTCTTCCTTCCTCCTCTCATCTCTTCTTCTCCCAACCATTCCCCAACCACTTATACTCGCACTGCTCTCACTCTCCACATTCAACAAATCCTCAAAGTGCTCCTTCCATCTCCTCAGTTTCTCTCTCTTCTCCACCAACAATCTATTATTCCTATCTTTCACTCCCCTACTGTTTCCCCTTTCACACTGCCTTACTTTTTTTACCTCCTTCCAAAACAATTTCTTACTCTCCCTTCACACTCAGATTGCTCCCAAACTCCTCATCCACTTTCTTTTTACTCTCCTTCACCAGTCCCTTAACCTCCCTTCTCCTGCTCACATATACCTCTCTCTTCTCTCTCTCATCTTCTCCCCTACCTCTACCCCCTAAAAAAAAAAGGGGGGGGGGAAGGACTCATCACTGAAGGACGATTTTCTTGTCACAGAAAAACAATAACTTGAACTGCTAACGAAGCAATCTGAAGAGGAAAATGACCCAGATAGGATGTTTCTTCTTGGCCTTTTACCATCAGTGAAATCCTTAGAACCACAGACAGCACATTTATTTTGCATAAAAGTTCAACAGCTGCTTTATGATGCTCAGTTTTCCCAAGACTTTAGCAAATAGTCAATAACCAATCCCATTCATATTGAAAGTTATAATGTGTTCAGTTTACCTTAGAGCTGTTTCACTTAAAACAATTTTTAATTTTTGAACGGGGATTACTTATTAGATTGAATTTACATTATCTTTTATGTTTATCTGTTAACGATCATATATATTATTATGTATACGGTAGTAGAAAGGGGCTTTCGCAGTCTATCTTCAATAAATCCTAGTCACTTGAATCTTATATATATATATATATATATATATATATATATATATATATATATATATATATATATATATATATATTGTTACGGAACAGAGAAAACTGTCCCGCAAAGTTCCAGGTTCAAAACAAAGAGTTAGGTAAAATTACAAGTTAAAGTTTAATGCTACTAACAACAAAACATTCAGGACTCATAGGGATAATGTAATGGTAAAAAACAGGTTAAATATATGGTTAACTGTAATAGCCTCTATTAACACGAAATTAGCAAGAGTAAATTTATCTAAGTCAGCCCTGATAAAATGAAAATACCAGATAATACTCAGTGAATGCAAGATATATTATTTCAGATACAAAATACTATGAACAATGGCTGACACGAAACCCCACATTAATCACAAAAACCTTACTAGGCCTAAGAATCAACACCTTATGCTACACAGTACAAGAAAAAATGCAATAACACTTATACTCAAATTACACAGCTGCTAGATGGCTGGAGACTTCCTGAGCACTCACAATAATAACAACTGTACAGGGGAGGACAGAGATGTGAACAAAATGAGGAGTAGATCTAAGTGGCAATAATGCAGAGACTGAGCTCATTATATAGGGGCCGGCAGAGCTTGATACAGCTTGTAAGAAGGACACGCAAATGAAGCCATGGGGACAAAGAGTTGACAATCCTGCTCTGAACAACAGAAAGAACGACTTACTTTACTATAAAGGTAGAAGGGGGGAGTGAGGTAGAACACGCTCGTGATCAAACATGCAGCCTACTGTACGTTAGAATTACACAAAGGATGATGAAATCATAGGCTATGTAACACCTCCCCACAAAGAAAAAGAAATTTACAAAGGAAATTTCTTATTACTCTAAAACAATCTGTCTAAAGTCTAGATAAGCAATCTGCAATAACATTTTCTTTCCCCTTGACATGTTGTATGTCTAATGAATACTCCAGAAGAAGTAGACTCCATCTTGTCAATCTCTGATTTTTATCTTTAAACTAACTAAGGAATTTCAGTGGGTTATGATCGGTATAAATGACTATGGGGTCAAAACCAGAACACAAATAAAATGAAAAATGTTGTAAACCCAAAATCAAGGCCAAAAGCTCTTTCTCAATAATTGAGTAGTTCTTTTGAGGTGGAGTGAACTTCTTACTGTAATAAGATACAGGGTGTTCAATACCCTGATCATCCTCTTGCAGCAAAACAGCCCCAGCTCCTGTATCACTTGCATCAACAGCCATCTTAAAAGGCTTAGCAAAATTTGGAGTAGCGAGCACTGGCTGACTTAATAGGATAGCTTTAAGTTTGCAGAAAGAGGATTCACAGTTATCTGTCCAGACAAATTTAACTCCCTTTTTCAGTAGGTCTGTAAGTGGTGATACAAGAATTGAAAAGTTAAGAACAAATCTCCTGTAATACCCTACCATTCCCAAAAATCTTTGTAGCTCTTTCCTACTTTTTGGTCTGGGAAGATCACTTATAACCTGAACCTTAGCTCCTGGTGGTGCAACATGTCCATCACCAATTACGTACCCAAGGTACTGAACTTTAGCTTGACCAAACTCACACTTTGATAAATTAGCTACAAGATTAGCCTGAACCAAACGCTCAAGAAATTTACTGACATGGCATAGGTGATCTTTCCAGTTGTCACTGAAGATTAATACATCATCAATATAAACAACACACCCTGCCAAACCCTCTGTTACAACATTCATGAGCTTCTGAAATGTGGCTGGTGCATTCTTCATACCATATGGCATTACAGAACATGCAAAAGTCTTTCCTAGTGTTACAAAACATGAGATCTCCCTAGCACGTTCAGTCATAGGTACTTGCCAGTATCCCTTTAACAAATCAAACTTACTTATGTACCCAGCCTTTCCGATCTTGTCTATGCAATCTTCCATGCGAGGGAGAGGGTAAGTGTCTGTTTTGGTTATCTGATTAACACGTCTGTAGTCGATGCAAAGCCGCTGTGACCCACCTGGCTTAGGGACTAGAGTGACAGGAGAACTCCACTCGCTCTGACAGGGCTCAATCATCTTGTGGTCCAACAGGTAGCCAAGCTCCTTCTGGATGAGAGGAACTTTCACTGGGTTCACACGGTAAGGAGGCAGTTTAATTGGCTTTGCGTCTCCAACATCGACATCATGCATCAACACAGTGGTTCTTCCTGGAATGGCACGGAACACTTGCGGGTACTCCTGCAGTAATGCCGAAAACTCCTGCCTTTTCTCAGGAGGTAGATGAGAAAGCTTAGTCTGGAGATCATTCATGATATCAGGATTCTTCCCCAAACTATCACTCAGGCTCATACTGCATGGGAGAGCTTCACTTGCAGACTCGGGTGGAACAGCTACAGTGCAGACTGGATTATATTCGTCCCGCCTGTGATATAACTTTAGCATGTTGATGTGACAAAGTTGTTTGTTCTTTCTACGATCTGGTGTCGCGATGATATAGTTGACATCACAGAGTTTCTTCTCCACGAAATAAGGACCACTAAACTTGGCTTGAAGAGGTTGCCCATGAACTGGTAGCAGAATCAAAACCTGATCTCCTGGCTGAAAGTGGCGTAACCTGGACTTCTTATCATACCAAGTCTTCATCTTCTCCTGAGCAGCTCCTAAATTCTCTCTTGCCAGCTCTAAAGCAGTGGACAGCCGTTCTTTGAACTTCATCACATACTCCAGCAGGTTGACGTCATCTTCCTCCGACAGCCAGCATTCCTTGAGTAACTTAAGGGGTCCTCTTACTTCATGGCCAAACAGTAGTTCAAAAGGTGAGAAGCCCAGTGATTCATTTGGAGATTCTCTTGCGGCAAATACAACAAATGGAAGACCTTTATCCCAGTCTTTCTGATGTTCCAAACAGTATTTCTTGAGCATCGACTTGAGTGTTTGATGATATCTCTCCAACGCTCCTTGGGTCTGGGGATGGTAAGCTGAAGACGTGATCTGGGTGATGCCCAACTCTTTCAGAGACCGCTTGAAAACATTTGACATGAAATTACTTCCCCGGTCTGACTGTACCTCCTTGGGCAGACCAAACCTTGTGAAGAACCCTAGCATTTCCTTAACCACGTTCTTTGCTGAGATATTTCTAAGTGGAATGGCTTCAGGATAACGAGTAGCCATATCAATCAGGGTCAACATATAAGAAAATCCTGAAGAAGTCTTAGGAAGAGGGCCCACAATATCCACCAACACACGGGTGAAAGGCGCCTCAAAAGGAGGAATGGGAACTAGAGGTGCAACCTTTTCGGTCTGATTACACTTCCCCACAACTTGACAGGTGTGACAAGACTTACAATACCAGGAAACATCCCTGAAGATACCTGGCCAGTAGAAGTGTTTCAAAATGCGTGCCACAGTCTTCCTCACTCCAAGGTGTCCTGCCAAACTGGAATCATGAGCCACTCTAATGATATCCTGCCTACAAACACGAGGGATGACAACTTGATGTACAACCTCCCATTCACAGTCGGCTGATGCTGTTGGGGGTCTCCACTTCCTCATAAGTACCCCTGACTTTATATAATAACAAGTAGAAGCACCAGCTGACTCTTCCTCACTGCAAGCAGAGTTAGCTAGACCTTTCAACTCAGGGTCAGCAACCTGCAACTCAACCAACTCTTGACGAGACAAATTATCAACACTACGGGGTACTGCCTCATCTGGTGAGTGGTCCAAATTAGCAAGAAAAGTGTCAGCTAGGATAACATCATCATCATCATTATCCTCTAAGTCACCAGTAACTTTAGACTTAGCCCAAGTGACAGCACATGCAGGGAACACATCAGGGACATCACAATCCTGGGTCGCAGCCACTGGCTCACTAGACAACTGAGGAGCAGGACACACTTGACTTCCACCAATATCATTTCCAAGTAAGAAAGTTACACCTGACATTGGGAGTGTCTCAACCAACCCAACCATAACGGAACCATTAACAAAACCAGACTCTAAATTCACTCTGCACAGAGGGACAGAGAAGTAATTATTCCCTACACCTTGTAAGATTACAGTTTCATCAGAGGAATTAACATTAGAGCCTAGAACACTGGTCAGCATAAGGGATTGGCAAGCACCTGTATCACGATATATTTTAACTGATTTCCTGTCATTACTGTCCAGAGGACTGAAAAAACCATCAGACAGGAAATTAGCACATGAACTCTTGAGAGTGTCACCCACGTTACTGCTCAAAAGAGGAGCTTCATCATGAGCATTTAATTTACCCCTCAAAGCAGGTTCAGTTAACTCAGTTAAAGAATTCTGGGAACTCTCAAGGGTGGACACTAGACCAATTGACTGAATATTTAAAGACTCCTTTTTGTTCACATCACGCTGTCTCCTGAAACATTTCTCCGTAGTATGACCAAGCTTACTACAATAAGTACATTTACTTTTCTGAAATCTAGAGGTGAAGCTGGTATTTACTTCCTGAGAAACATCATCTTTATTCTCTTTCCTGTTACCTGTACTCTGAGTAGAGGCAACGTACTTACTCTCAGCTTTCCTTTTTTCTTTAGAATATCTCTTGTGAGTGAGAACATATTCATCAGCTAAAACTGCAGCATCAGACAAATTATCTATTCTTCTCTCATCAAGATGTAGGCTTACATCTTTACTAATACACCTTTTGAAGTCCTCCAGCAAAATCATCTGCTTAAATTTGTCAAAATCAGAATCCACATTCTTAGAATTTAACCCCTGCTCTAACAGATCTTCTTTGATTTTTGCATACTCAACATGGGACTGCTTATCTTGCTTATAAGTTGTCCTAAATTTTACTCCATAGGCTTCAGGAACAAGCTCATAGGCCTTAAGAATCAAGCTCTTAACTACATCATAATTATCAGATTGATCCTGAGGCAAAGATGCATAAGTTACTTGAGCTTTACCGGTGAGAACAGTTTGAAGGAGTACTGGCCAATACTTTTTGGGCCAATTAAAACCTGTAGCTACCCTCTCAAACAACTGAAAATACTTTGTTAAATCAGATTCATTAAAAGGAGGGACAAGTTTAACATTTTTAGCCACATCAAAATCATCAGAGCTAGATGATTCAGTTCCACCTTGTTTCATGCGATACTCATGGTCTGCCTGAATCCTAGCAATTTCAACTTGTGCCTCAGCCTCCTTAGCTTTTGCCTGAAATTCAGCCTCCTTAGCACGAGCCTGCTGCAGGGCTAGCTGTAACTTAGCTAATTCAATCTGCGTTTGCTCATTTGGAGGAGTTACATTAAACAAGCTTTCATTAATCATGTCAACAATTTGATCTTTAGAATGATGAGAGCGAACAGCAATTCCCAATTGTTGAGCAACAAGCTTAAGTTCATTCTTTGTTCTGTTTTCTACATCACACACTGTTTGCACATTTGACAAAAATCTTTGGCTTCATCAAGTGTAGTAATAGTAGACATCATGAATAAATCACAGTCACAAAATATCAAGCAATATCCTTATGATAATATCCTGAATATCCTGATAAGAGGTCGCCAAATTTATGTTACGGAACAGAGAAAACTGTACCGCAAAGTTCCAGGTTCAAAACAAAGAGTTAGGTAAAATTACAAGTCAAAGTTTAATGCTCAAACTAACAACAAAACATTCTGGACTCATAAGGATAATGTAATGGCAAAAAACAGGTTAAATATATGGTTAACTGCAATAGCCTTTATTAACACGAAATTAGCAAAAGTAAATTTATCTAAGTCAGCCCTGATAAAATGAAAATACTAGATAATACTCAGTGAATGCAAGATATATTATTACAGATACAAAATATTATGAACAATGGCTGACACGAAACTCCACATTAATCACAAAAACCTTACTAGACCTAAGAATCAACACCTTATGCTACACAGTACAAGAAAAAATGCAATAACACTTATACTCAAATTACACAGCTGCTAGATGGCTGGAGACTTCCTGAGCACTCACAATAATAACAACTGTACAGGGGAGGACAGAGATGTGAACAAAAGGAGGAGTAGATCTAAGTGGCAATAATGCAGAGACTGAGCTCATTATATAGGGGCCGGCAGAGCTTGATACAACTTGTAAGAAGGATGTGCAAATGAAGCCATGGGGACAAAGAGTTGACAATCCTGCTCTGAACAACAGAAAGAACGACTTACTTTACTATAAAGGTAGAAGGGGGGAGTGAGGTAGAACACGCTCGTGATCAAACATGCAGCCAACTGTACGTTAGAATTACACAAAGGATGATGAAATCACAGGCTATGTAACAATATATATATATATATATATATATATATATATATATATATATATATATATATATATATATATATATATATATATATATATATATATATATTCCAGGGCTCGTATACACAATCAGTGGACATCTGTCGTTCTAAAGCATGGTAAATGGGAATGATCGTGTAAATGAGATGGGCTGAACTGCCATCTCTTCCTCAGCTACACTCTTTATATTGTTTTTGGTCACAATGCCTCCAAACTAGGGCTGGGCAAGAACCGTTAAAATTGGAACCGACATTTCCGATTCTCAATGCCAAAGAAATTGCTGGAACCGGTTCTAGAACCGGTTCCTAAAGGTAGCTGAGTGACATAATTGCTTTCTATTGTAAAGTCTTAATTTGCCAGCTGGGAAGGACAGCATATGATGTAGGTGAATTAAATAATTGATATTTACAATTTTATTTCTTTATTTATTTTTCGGAATTTACTAAAACATAGTTCTATCAAAAATGATAATGCCAACCATTGGGAAATAATAATGCCAAACAATGAAACCATTGGGAAATATTGAATAAACATATATGCATCTCTTCATCTTTATAAAATATAATAATGCTAACCATTGGGAAATGTTGAATAAACATGCTTCTCATTATCAAAAATTAGTGTTGGCGGAACCTCTTCTTGGGAACCGGTTCCGAAGTTGGGAATCGATTCTGAGTTTACCTCATCAGAATCGCTAGAACCGGTTCTTGCCCGGCCCTACTCCAAACTGATGAGTGGTTAGACAACACTAAAAGGAACCCCAGTGGTACATGCCTGATTGTTACTGCTAACAGTTCCTTTAGAGAGACTGGCTTCCTGCAGTTAGCAGTATGTTTCTGAAGCCGATGCTCTGTTAGAGATAGCAGCTTATGGAAAGTTCCAGGCTTCATACGGAAATACTCATAAAACTTTTCAGGGTCCTCTTCTGTTCGGTGTGTGAGATGATGGTATTCACTATGTTGCTCTCTCCCCTGGTGTATCTGGTGAACCCACTGCTCCTCTCGTTTAAGACGTAGTTCATGCTTCAATAAACAGTACTGTTTTTCAGTAACAGCAACTTTCGTAGGTAGGCCATTTTTTAATTTTTTGCGCCAGGGATCGTGCCACCTGCAGTCGCTGAGGGCGACAAGACGACGTTGCCATGTAAACTCGCGTCAAACACCACAGTTCACTCTCTCCAAGTGCAGACATTCAAACGGTCCAGCCCACCCAAGTTCTCGCTCGCACCCGGCTTCTCGCTGTCAGTGAGGACATACAATGTTGGTTTCCTGTAAGCCAGGAAACCATTTACAACATTGGCTGGTGACCATATAAGCAACCCATACGTGTTCCCTATGTGTCAACAAGTAACTTGGCGGAGGGTTAGTGACCTTCCTTTATAAAACAAATAGCTCAGAGATAAAATTTTGCCACCCTCTCCGGGATTTCATGGCATCTGGATATATATATATATATATATATATATATATATATATATATATATATATACATACATATATATATATATATACATATATATATAT